>NC_133776.1:68814644-68871247 GCF_003597395.2 Chelonoidis abingdonii
AAAGCCTTTACTGGCGGGCCATCTCAGATGCCAGATTCTCATTGGCAATCCCATTTTCTTTTCGGTGCGGTCAAGTACACAATGACTAATCAATATAACTGCCTATGAAAATAATACCTCTCACGCTACAATGATTGCAACTCCTTTCCTCGATCTAATACTGTGTGTAAGATTGAGTCAACCCCCAAGAGCCTCACGCGCACATGGGTCAGAACAAACCCACCGCTTGGGAATCAGGTACTTCGCTGCACAAAAGAAAGCTGGCCTTAGTATTTCTACATATAAGATGGATAGCCCATCACAGTATAGCACTTAAGCGCTAAATGCGCTAGGCAACGATTACTTATCAGGGCTCCTAAAATCATGGCACATTGAAGCAAGATGTACATGTAAATGATTGAGCACAAGAGAAAACTGCCTATGCAGCACCAGGCATGTCTGGCTAGGGAACAGCACACTTGGTTTTATCGCATCCGCGAGAGATACAGAAAGAGGAGCCAAGCGTCAACTATACGTCACTCGCATAGATATTGCAGGAACAGCACTTGGTGAGACCTTGTCGCTGTACACAACCAGCGCCCACCACACCACAACAGTCAACACACTCGACATGGACTAGGTACAGCGAAACTGACCACTACTTGCTCGTTCCCCCCCATGTCCCTGTGGGACGGCTCCCACTGGAAACACGGATGAATCCCTCGACACTCCACAAGGTCGCAAAAGCCCTGGCCGCAATGTGAGCTGACATGAGGGAGAGGCGTAAAAGCATTTTAGGTGTAATACCAGCCAAGAGTGCAATGACAACAGGGTGGGTTGGGCTCCATAAGACAATCCCGCCTCATCCACCGAGGTGAGGAAGAGAGAATATCCCAAGCAAGAGTGTCCTATCGGCCCATACCATGAGGCATGCCTGGTTACAGGACAGGGACAAACGTTCTAAATAGAGAAACATGATCAGTTAATATTTCTTAGCAACCAGCGAGAGTATGCTAGTTATCACAAAAGAATCGAGACTGAGTACCATAAGGAAACCGTATACATTTTCTATTCTAGTACTACTAATTATATTTCAACAATTTCGATTAGACCACAAAATTCAAAGCTCTAGGTACTCATAGTTCCACTCCTCCACCTTCGCTACTCATGCTTTTCTCTCATCGATACACAAAACAACAATCATATTCAAATGCTTTATGTCAAGCACAGATGTTGGAGTGAAAGAATAAATATGGCTATCTAGAATCGAGCAAGGGCCAGAATGCTACAGTAAAGTAGTTGACGAACCAGGTACGTTAGAGGCGGGCATGGGCAAACAATCCTGTCCGATGGTAACCAAAGGCAGTTGCTCCCGGTTACTAAGACACCATGGGGGGCCAATTAAGATATTTAGAAGGCATGAATAGGCTACATGATGTCCGACATACGCTACTCCTGAAACAACAAGGGCTGCTAAACTAATAAGCCCTCCCACGACAAATTAGCTCAGTGAGGCCGGAGAAGGAGCGGAGCAGCATAGAGGCAAATCCGTAGGAGCTAAAGAGAGGGAGAAGAGGACAAGGAAAAGAGAGGCGAGGAACAGGAAGACAAGAGTGTGATCTTATGCGCTAGCGCTGGAACTGCGAGCAGTACAAACATTCAATCATCACGACCAAAGAGAGGAAGAAGCCGTGCCGATGGTGAGAAAAGAAGCATTGGAGAGCCATGGGGAAGATAGCCCAGAAGGAATTTGTAGCTAGTCATTCGAGCGCCAACGTTACATGAGCCACAATAGACAGCTGTGATCGCCCACAATGTCTGAACATTCTATGGTAACCATGAGTAGGGGGCGGGCCGGGTCCTTCCCAAAACTTATCCACAACTCGTGATCAAGACACAGTGTTCGCACGTTGACCCACACAGACGTGTGGTTCCACACTTCAGAGGGAATATTCACTGAGGTGACCAAATCCGCCAAAAGGGCGCAGACCATAGCAAGTGATATAAAATAACACTAAATAACAACTATGTGAGACAAAAACACATGCAAATGATGACAGTGTTTGTGGTCCCAAGATAAACTGAAGAAAATAAAGGATTTTCTTCTCTGCATAATGTAAAGAGAAGGTTCAAAGCTTAAAACAACATACAACAAACTGAAGAAGACTTAAAGACGAGCTCTGGAAGCTCGAAAGCTGGTCCGAGAACACTTTCGTCACTACACTACTGTCAAACAATGAAAGACTAACCCCAACGGTATATAAACACACTTGTTAATAAAGGGTTTCTCTAGCCAAATAAATTCAAAAAAGTAATTTGATTGTTATCATCCTGCCTTAACCAGTAAGTAAATCCTCGCCCCTCTAATACCGATTATGACGTAAGACACACCGACGCGCAATACAACTGGCCAGATCTACACCCGGGGAAAACCTTGACGATGTACGGATTAGGCACCCACAATGAACGGAGAGACGAGAATAAGAGAGCTTTACACAGACTTCCATTTGGAAAACATATACATATAGTATTTGAAACACTAAAAGTCCCACAAGTATTCTCGCGCATCACTTCCAATCCTTGCATACTAATACGTGCATCTAAATATACAAGAATTTAAATAGAGGTTTTAATAAAAAGTAGAGAAACATTCACCAGGAAAGTGACGAGCCAGCTCCATTACTATGATATTCCTGTACGCCTATGCGGAGGCTCAGCACTCTATCTCGGAGCGCACCCATATTCGGGAGATCAAAATGGGATCTATATATCTGCGAGACTCGAGATGCATCAGAGCAGATCAAATGACGATGGCGATATAATGCGGCGTCTCCTCTCAACAGCGATAAACATATTTGATCGTCGATCGAGCGCTCTACACCGCAAGATCGGATTCAGGATATCTACCACCCAAGAAAGCAAACACACGGGGAAGTTCCAGGCATCGGACCATGAGGGGCGAGGCCACACGGACACGGACGGAAAAGTCGAACGTCAGCGCAGAAGAAAGACAGAGTAACATAGAATCCTGTACATATTTAGATAATCGAGTTTCAGCCTACGCACATACACCCGAAATGATCACGCTGAAAATGCTGATTGTTAGTCTAAACAATCGATTCAAGCGCTTAATAATAACAAGCAGTCGAGGATAGAAACCTCAGGCATAGACGGCACCGTGCCTACGAGCAACCATAAGAGCTACGGACACAATGCTAATACTGTTTCAAGCTATTTGCATTAATCTCTGCGATAAGAAACTAAGGCTTGAGATACACCGAAAACTTCTACAGCCATTATAATGTTCTAAGCAGAGCTTCGTCCAGCTAAATGCGATACCATCACAGCCCATGAATGTAACATTGAACAAACCGCATGGTACATGATAAACTCAAGAACACGAAATTCAAAGAGCGTATTAAAAAGAATATATTTGATTAACGCTGCCTGAGAGCATATTGAAATTGGATATAAATAAATGACCTCACTCCCACCGCTTTAAAACCAAGGGAAACTCGTACGGCTGAAGTTGGAGCGAGACAGATATAGCCTAACGAGCCCTTAACCAAATGTGCCTTCTAAGAGGAATTCTACTTCACAGTACACAATTGAGAGAGATTAGACGAAAATTATAATATATAAGAGGAAAATAGAACTTAGATATAATTGCAGTCCATGCGATACCTAAATTCACATAGAATGACCGACCCGCAAGCTTCGAAGCCTATAGGTAGGTGCCCTTATTAAAGCATTTGCACAGTGCGTCAAGATGCTTGATTCAAGCGAAGTACAGATAAACCCATATGCTTAACTCCCTTTGAAGCAGTAGCGAACTAAGACACCCTGCTTAAAGGAACACCGCGCATTGGTGTAAGTGCTTCTCTCAATTGCCAGGCTCCAATGACAACTGACACTTACATGACCTCTGTAATATTAAAATGTATCAAATAAAACTAGAATACGATGGCATAAATAACAATAATATTTCAATGTAGCGAAATAATCTCGAGAGATGTGAAAAATCTGAAGCCAATAAAACATATTCAATCGGACATGCACTGAAGCAAGCAACCAGCTCCAAAATATGCCGACCACTATATATGAATGCTCACGCACCACCACATAAAATTCTGGCAAATATTGAAAAACTCATAGCAGACCTGAACACTCGTCTAGACCATAGTTAAAGCAGCTTGACATAGAAAGAGTAGTCCCATCAGAGAAACTTAACCTCGGTGAATCTATGACAGCTCTTCATAACGTCAAGCGGATGTCTTTCTTCGACTCTTCTGAGTAAGCGTCAGCTGCATTAATTTGGGTAGCGTGAGTAGATAGACTCTTCAGATGCAGCAGTGTAGGGCACCTGATTGAAAAACCGATCCTACTTGTCCAGATGCTACTGCGCTGCTCAACACCATACAACAAACACACTCACAAAGATCTCTATGTAAATAGTAACATCACCGATCTTATGTGGCAAGAGCATTAGTACGTGATAAAAACCCTGCATAGAAGCTTCCCAAAATTGCGTAAAAAAATCTTCGGTATAAACCGCATCATCTTAAAATATTCCCCCAAAAACTACAATCACAAAAAAAGTACTATAGCAACTCAAGAAATTCAGTTGACAAACTACAATTCTAGATTTAAAGTTCTCCCCTTCGTGTCCACTGTACATAGCGAATGCGTCAGTAAAGTGACCAAGCACAAGGTGAGCTTATTCGAACAAAACCCTCACTGCGTACAGCGAGATATACGGGCAGTTCAGCGATAAGCAACGACCCCAATCTTGTTCCTCCATAACGCACCTTTGTCACTCCGGAGGCTTGGAACCATATCGACCACTCTTCAAGTAAGTGCCGACATTTACCATTCTGATGACAAGCAGATAATATCAACCGCTCTCTCTACATTCGGAGTAGGCCGCTCGTTTCCTATCGGTCCTCCAAGACCTTGTCAAAACATTACTCGGGTCACATGCCGCTGAGGGCTTCTGGACTCAGTTAATAAATATTTCACGACTTAAAAAGTAAAGCTAATCCAGGGTCAACAGCTCAAATTCGCAACCCTTTAATCTAAAAAAATGAGCCAGACATTCACAGCGCCCGTCTACATCTGCGTCATCTTAAGTCTATAGTATGGCCCTGCTGGACTCTTTCCCTCAATGTCCCCACATCCCTGTAGTGTGGGGAACCCAAAAACTGGCACAGGACTCCAATTGGCCTCAGCCACCAATTGTCGCACAGAGGGAATGATCACATCCCGTCGATTCCTGGCAATGTCCTACTTACAGGCCCAAAAAGCATTAGCCTGCTGCAACAAGCGAAATAGCAATACAGACACTAACCTGTTGACCTCATACCACTTTCGTACATGTAACCTAAGGTCCTTTCTCTCTTTTTCCTTCTGCCAGAACTAAGCATTCAGTCCGATCTGTAAGCAGCATCTGTTGAGTGGAGACTTGGAACATCATCGCCAGGTCAGCACACGCCCAGCCCTTCCCAGAGATGAGAGGGCATAGCTCAACCAAATGTCTCTACCCGCTGTGACAATCACGAGTGAGTGATAGCACTCGGACCTACCTAAGAATCTCATGATCGAATTATTGGATTTTGTGATTTTTTTGACGCAGCAAAGGAACAATACAAGGCAGGTGCCTGGCCATGAGTCTACGTCGCTGTTGTGAGAAACTGGTGCGCTACCTCAAGGCTGCAACTGCAGTATATGAAGCGGCTCCATCCTCTAAATTGTTCGGTCCTACTTATGCCTCCCTACCCCAGCATATCTACCCAACTCCTCGCCATTAGTGTTCATCTGCTAAACTGCTGGGAGGGCAGTCCTAGCCATCCTCCAGAACTAAGTGAGATCTTGACAAACCGCGCCGCAGGACCAACCCTTGGGCACTTCCCCGTTGATACCATGCTGCACTAGACATGGAGCCATGATCAACCTGTTGAGCATGACGATCTAGCCACTTTCTTTCAGCTATACCATTATCAGCCATACTTGCTGCAAATATGTGGGACGCGTACAAAAGCTTGCAAAGTCAAGGATAACACGCCACTGGTTTCCCATCCATACCCCCATTATCCCTCATAGAAGACATCTAGGTTAGTCAGCATGATTTTTCCCCCCTGGTGAACCATGCTGACTGGTTCCTGACACTCCTCCCCCTCTAAGTGCTCAAATTGATTCATGGGACCTGCTCCATGAATTTTTCCAGGGACCGGTGAGGCTGACTGCCTTAGTTCCCAGATTCTCCATTCTTCCCTTGTTAAAGATGGGCACACAAAGTAGCTTTTCCAGCTGGCATTCCAGTCCCGAGTCGCCATGAAAGTTTCAGAAAGATAATTGGCACGCTTTGCAGTCACAGCGCACCAACCGCTTTACAAACCTTGAATGGTGAGCCAGTGCATCCGCCCATTGGATTTGTGCTCAGTCCAGCTTTTCTAAATAGTTCCGAACCCTTCCCACAGAGGGCTGGTCACCTCCTCCCTATGCTGTGCTGCCCAGTGCAGTAGTCTGGGAGCTGACCTTGTTTGTGAAGACAGAAGCAAAAAAAGCATTGAGTGCATTAGCTTTTTCTACATCCTCTGTCACTAGGTTGCCTCCCTCAGGTCCACCTTTCAAAACCAGCTCTGAATCAACTAATAGTGGGTAGCTTCCCTCGATAGGTGGTTTATAGATGAATGCAGTGAGATAGAAATCAAACCACAAAGGGAAATTCAATTGTATTTATCTTTACTTTTGATTTTATTTGAGAGAGGATTTCTTGCTACCACAGTGTCCTCCTCTATTTGTCTCTGTATAATGTACACAAGATATACTTGATTAATGAACTGATTAGCAAGTTCTTTAATTACTTTTCAGTAGTTTTGTTTATTATTGCAGACACAAAGAGTTCTTATAGTAGCGATTTTCAACTCTGTGTCTTGGGAAGGAGACACACATTATGGCATTTCTCTCTGCAATGAAGGGCTTAGATATTTAAAATAAAAATCTGATACAGTGTAATCACCATATCTTCCAGCTCTGTCTTTGGTAACTAGATAAAAGTTGCCATACTATTAACAGTATTAATGAATTCTGAGGTGATATTATCTAGTTATCAAAGGCAAACAAACAAACAGTTAACGAGCAAACCACAGTAACTACAAAAAAGTCAACAACCAAAAGTAATTAAGTTTTTTAGCTATAAATAACAATCCAAAATCACCAATAAGATTCCATCTCTGTATCCATTGATGCAAAAGTAGCAGTGAACTTGTTCTCCCTTTAGAAACCACCATTTGTTTTAGAGGTATGGAGATAACACTTGGAGGAAAAAAAAGAGACATACATTGTCACACATGTTCAGCAATTGCTTTTATGTGTTTTGGTGTGAAATGGGTGTAAGCAAAAGGGGAATCATACCCTTTGTGAATAGAGGAAAATATCATGAAGATAGTCTCTGATGAGACCAAAAATAACCACATTCATTGAATGGAGATACCCAAATAATAGTGCCTGTTTCTAAACATTCTTTTGGAAAAACCTTTCTTAAGTCCTAATATGTATTTATTTAGCTATCTGAGGTATAACCACCAATCACTATAGTTTTCTTTTGAGAAAATCTGAGCATCCTGAAATGGAAAATGGCATTTCAAGGGATACTGAAGAAAAAGGGAACCTCCCAAGGACACAGGTAAGATTTCTTCCATGGGATTCCTGCAAAAACTTTCATATCAAAGCATTAACTGCCAAACACAAAACATTTCAGTATGACAGTTTGACAAAGCCTTTAAAAGAATATGCTGAGGGTAATCTTTTTTGAGGATTTTTGTGGGCATATGTATATGTACTCTAAAGAATCCATTGAGATAGCTGGTTTCTTTCTTTTATCGTGACTTGGACACATCTGGGTCAGGGAAAATAAAGCTCACTGCTATGTGAACTCTTGAAGAGAGTGCTTTTGCTTTCTTCACATAATACTAAAGTGTCAATGTTTGTGCCATATGATGGATATTAGAGAAAGTAACTATAGTTTTTTTAGCCATGAAGTTGCTCACTCACATTACCAAATATCTTAAGTTCTAGCTAATTTGTCCTAAAATTTCTCCATCTCCAGAATTTTTTGTTTGAATGTGATCTCCTGAGAGACTGGAATGCATATTCTAGTAACAGCTGTCTAGTGTAGATCTCTTATCAGTTCCTGTTAAGGAAAATTTAACATTACATACAGAGGTTGAAGTAAGTGCTGGTTAAAGTTAACATTTGTAATTCAACATTCAGGAAGGAGAAAGAAAGAGGAAGGGGCACCCAGAGCCCTGGCATAAGGTGGTTGCAGAGAGTCCTTGAAATTGAGGGAAATTGAGATTGTGGGGCTGGAGTAAGGCAGAATGGAGGAACACAGTGTGAAATGAGCTCAACTTACAGAAGCAATTAACTGTGCGGCCTTTTTGTTTAACTGTGTCTCACTTTTTTTGTATCTGGAAACAGTGCTGTCACATCTGGGTCACTGGAAAAACTACAGCAGATTTAAGATTGTGCAATGTTTCTCATGTAATTTCTTATATTATCAGGACTGGCTTCTCTGATTTAAAAATATTTCTGCCTGATTTCAAATTCAATGCACACTTCTTATGATACATTGTCCAACTCACCTAACTTCTCCTAAACTTGTCTGGAAGGTAATAGTAAGGTAGCTGGAACCTTAAATGTCCAGTCCAGGTGAGCCCTAGTTTGGTGTAATTAGGAGGGTGGGACTACCCCTGAGAATCTTAAATGACAGACAGCCAAAGACAAGAGGAAGCTGAGAATTTAGAAGCCAGAGACAGAGAATCAAGAGGAAGCAGGGAGTTCACAACCCAGAGTTCAGGAGAAGAGCAGAGCTGGGCTGAGAGCTTCAGGAAGGGGATGCCCCTGAAGGAGGGAGCAGTCAGGGTTCCCTAGTTGAGCAGCAAGCCACATCAGGCTGGTAAAGTAGAAGACAGGAAGACAGTCAGAGGCTCCTCTACAGTCTAGAGAGGCATGGTCAGATAGGTCTGAAGGCTGACAGCGGCAGTGGGAGATCCCACTGCTCTCTGAGCTGGAGAACTGGAGCCAGAGGGCTAGAAAAGACTGAGGAATGATAGAAGGGTAAGCCTGTTAATGTTTTTGGGTGATAGCTAGAACCAGACCTGAGGATGAAATGGGGCGGAGAAACACCTGAGCTGGAGGGGCTGGAATGTGTGGTGAGAGATGCTAAAACTGCACCAGAGAGCTGGGATGTGGTGACAGACGCTGGAGCCAAAAGGGGAGCTGGGGTGTGGCAAGAGACCCCGGAATGTACATGGTGAGCTGATGAACTGCTGGGACTTGAAAGAGTGAAAGTACTATTTGGACTGTGCTGGGAAACTCTAGATTTGTCACAAAATGGAAAATTGAGGCAAATACACTGGTTTTTGCAGGGCCTACCTCAGGAGGGCTCCCCAGGCAGCAGACACCCTATTATAGTATTAAAAAAAACACACAGTGATGAATTTGCTCTGAGTCCTGCCTCCAACTCCATATCACTGAACAGTAAGAGAAGATTATTATTATTATAATTATATATTATATTATTCATCACTGTGTGGGTTTTTTTGATTGTTTTCAAGGCTTTTTCCCTAAAACATAAAACTTTTAATTTTTGATAGGCAATATTGACAAGTAAGGATGAAGACAGCTATTACTGTGAAAGGAGGTTTCCTTTTGTGAATTATTTTTCTAATAAAAATAGATTTATTGAGCTTCTCTGCAAATAGTTTATAACAAAAAACTAAGTGTCTTGACACCTCTTACTGGGGAACATGAACTGGTCAACTGGTAGTTCTGAACACTCAAAATGAAGGACTAAATGTGAGAAGGGAACAGGAAGTAAATAAGAGTGGAAAAAAGAACAAGTAAAGAAAAAATGAGTAAGCAGAAACGAAGAGAAGAAAGAAGCAAAGAAGAGAGTAGAAAAAGGGAGATAGCAAGTGAGAAATGGTGGGAAAAGGATGAGAAAATATATAGGACAGAAGGAGCAAAAGTGATGGGATAGAAAAATGTAAATCTTTCTCTAAGAGGATGAAACATACTTTGTGATTCTATGGCAATGCTCAAGCATCACTTCTGTGCACCAAAGACTCAAAATTCAGCATTCAGATACCGAAACAGAATTCTAATATTCCTTATTCAGTGATAGCAGGGCTTACTTTTCCTGTCTCGGATTATAGGGTCAAACCCTAATTTAAATCTCTCCTGAAACACCAATCTTTCACTTTCAACTCTTTTTAAGTAAATATGACTGGACAGACTGCAAGTGGATGCACATTAAACTGAGTAAGCAGAGGAAAGAATAATTCTTTTCACGGCTTCTTTACAGTGGGAAGCAGCAGTGGACAACAATATGTTAATTAACAATGTTAAATGTTTTTCACTCTGCACAGACAAAAACTTTTTATTTAAAATTATGTCATATAGTCACAGTCAGGTGCTGAAATTTAATGCTTTTTATAATAAATCATTTAAGTTACTATAGGTTAACCATAACCAAATGTCAGGATTTTAAACATATCAGGTGATTTCTGGATCATCTGGTGGTCCCCTCTGGCTTCAAACTTGTCTACACTGAGTGATAATGTATTTAATCTGATATTACTGAACATGTGACATTGTGTTATAACAGTGTAAAGATGCCCTTTTTGGGGAGTTCATATTAAAGGCTAAATTGGGAAAAGAAAGGGATTCATTAATTTTAGATGAAAAGTATGTAGTTTTGTCTCAGCAAGAAGCACCTTTGCCCTAACTGTACTTGTGGAAATATACACAATTTATGTGCATTGCTGCCACACTTTACTGATACCACCTCCCCTTTTCTTCTTTTTGACAATCATAGGATGCACAGGTTGGACAGAAGATAAAACAAAGTTCTTTTAAGGATGCACCTTCAATAGGAAAAAGGTGTGTTCCTAACTCAGGCTAATTAACTCAAATTAACTAACAGAAGATCAAATCCTAACAAAGACACGGGAGTTCATAGTTTACATGTGAGTTAGTAGGTCAAGGTAAAACCTAGGGTCTCCCAAATCTTTATCTTAACTTACTACCTCATGCTACTCATCCATGTGGGAACCAATGATACTGCGAGAGGTGATCCTCAGCAGATCAAAGGTGACTACAGGGTTCTGGGAGCACGGGTGAAGGAGTTCGGTGCTCAGGTGGTGTTCTCCTCAATTCTTCCGGTCAAGGGTAGGGGCCTAGGCAGAGACAGATGCATCCTAGAGGTGAATGCCTGGTTGCGGAGATGGTGTCGTCAGGAGGGCTTTGGCTTCCTCGACCACGGACTACTGTTCCAGGAAGGAGGACTGCTAGGCGGAGATGGACTCCACCTGTCAAGGAAGGGGAAGAGCATTTTTGGACGTCGACTGGCTAACCTAGTGAGGAGGGCTTTAAACTAGGTTCGACGGGGGAAGGTGACCAAAGCCCAAAGGTAAGTCTCAAAGAGGGAAACCTGGAGGAAGGGATGGAACTTGGAGAATGCGGGGTTTGTAATGGCAGGGAGAAAGGAGAAAGTAATCGGAACTGGGAGGTGGGGGAATCAAATCATTGCCTTAAGTGTCCTAATGAAGCCCTTATATCTGAGGTGTGTAGGAAAAGAGAACACCAGGAGACAATTCAAGGAGGAGGATGCAACAGGGGAAATAAGCAGCAGAAGAAAGTAGGGCAGTTGGCTGAATTTTTAAAGTGCCTGTACACAAATGCGAGGAGCCTGGGAAACAAGAAGGAAGAATTAGTAGTACTGGCACAGACAGGGAATTACGATGTTATTGGCATAACTGAGACATGGTGGGATAGCTCGCATACCTGGAGCACTGCCATGGATGGGTATAAGCTGTTCAGGAAGGATAGGCAGGGGCGAAGAGGGGGAGGAGTAGCGCTGTATGTAAAAGAGCTGTATGAATGCTCAGAGCTCCACTACGAAACTGGAAATGAGCCAGTTGAAAGTCTTTGGGTTAAATTTAGAGGGGAATGTCACAAGGGGGATGTTATGGTGGGTGTCTGCTACAGACCACCAGACCAGAAAGAAGAGGTGGATGAGGCTTTTTACAGACAACTAGCAGAAGTCTGTAGATCACAGGCCCTGGTTCTCATGGGAGATTTCAATTATCCTGATATCTGCTGGGAGAGAAATACAGCAGTGCACAGGCAATCCAGGAAGTTTTTGGAGATCGCTGAGGACAACTTCCTGGTACAAATGCTGGGGGAACCAACGAGGGGCCTTGCGCCTCTCGACCTCCTGCTCACAAACAGAGAAGAGTTGATCGGGGAAGTAAGGGTGAACGGCAACCTGGGCAGCAGTGATCATGACATGGTAGAGTTCAGAACCCTGGTCAAAGGAAGGAAGGAGAGAAGCAGAACGCAAACCCTGGATTTCAGAAAAGCGGATTTCAGCTCCCTTAGAGAAATGATGGGCAGGATTCCCTGGGAAGCTGAACTGAAGGGGATGGGTGTCCAGGAGAGCTGGCAGTTTTTTAAAGAAACCATGCTCAGAGCACAGGAAAATACCATACCGATGTGCAGAAAGAACAGCAAGCGTAGAAAGTGCCCAGCATGGCTTAGCAGGGAACTCAGTGGTGAGCTGAAGCAAAAGAAGGAAGCTTACAAAAAATGGAAGCTTGGACAGATGACTGGGGAGGCATATAAGATTATTGCTCGGGCCTGCAGGAACAGAATCAGAAAGGCCAAAGGGCAATTTGAGTTGAAACTAGCAAGGGATGTGAAGGATAATAGGAAGGGGTTTTACAAGTATGTAAGCAACAAGAAGAGGACTAGGGATGGTGTAGGTCCCTTACTCAATGAGGCAGGTATCCTAGTGGTGGAAGATATGGAAAAGGCTGAAGTACTCAATTCCTTCTTCACTTCAGTCTTTACGGGCAGGATCAACTCCCAGACTACTACACTGGGGAACGCAGAGAGGAGAGGAGGAGAGCAGCCCACTGTGATAGAGGGTCAGGTTAGGGACTACTTAAAGACGTTAGACGTGCACAAGTCTATGGGACCGGACGAACTGCATCCGAGGGTGCTGAGGGAGTTAGCTGATGTGATTGCAGAGCCGTTGACCATTATCTTTGAAAATTCATGGCGAACAGGAGAGGTCCCAGAGGACTGGAAGAAAGCAAATATAGTACCTATCTTTAAGAAAGGGAAAAAGGAAGATCCAGGGAACTACAGACCAATCAGTCTCACCTCAATCCCTGGAAAAATCATGGAGCAGGTGCTGAAGGAATCCATCCTGAAACACTTAGAGGAAAACAAGGTGATCAGAAGCAGTCAGCATGGATTCACCAAGGGTAAATCATGCCTGACCAACCTGATTGCTTTCTACGATGAGATGACTGGACTTGTGGATGGGGGCAAAGCTGTTGATGTTGTATACCTTGACTTTAGTAAGGCTTTTGACACGGTTTCCCACAGCATTCTCATCAGCAAACTAAGGAAGTATGGGTTGGAGGAATGGACTGTGAAGTGGATAGAAAACTGGTTGAATCAACGGGCTCAGCGGGTAGGTATCAATGGCACACTCTCTAGTTGGCAACCAGTAACAAGTGGTGTGCCCCAGGGGTCTGTCTTAGGGCCCGTTCTATTCAATGTCTTCATTAATGATCTTGAGGATGGGATAGATTGCACATTAAGTAAATTTGCAGATGACACCAAGTTGGGGGGAGTGGTGGACACGCTGGAGGGCAGGGATAGGATTCAGGGAGACTTAGACAAATTGGAGAAGTGGGCCACAAGAAACCTCATGAAGTTCAACAAGGACAAGTGCAAAGTCCTGCACTTAGGACAGAAAAACCCCATGCACTGCTACAGGCTGGGGACTGTTTGGCTAAGTAGCAGTGCTGAAGAAAAGGATCTTGGGGTTACGGTAGATGGAAAGTTGAACATGAGCCTACAGTGTGCTCTTGTAGCCAAAAAGGCTAATAGCATACTGGGCTGTATTAGTAGGAGTGTTGCCAGCAGATCGAGGGATGTGATTATTCCCCTCTATTCGGCACTGGTGAGGCCGCATCTGGAATATTGTGTCCAGTTTTGGGCGCCACACTACAAAAAGGACGTGGAACAATTGGAGAGAGTCCAGCGGAGGGCAACAAAAATGATTAGAGGACTAGAGCACATGACTTATGAAGAGAGACTGAAGGAACTAGGCTTATTTAGCCTGCAGAAGAGAAGACTAAGGGGGGATTTGATAGCAACCTTCAACTACTTGAAGGGATGCTCCAAGGAGGAGGGAGCTAGGCTGTTCTCAGTGGTGACGGAGGACAGAACAAGGAGCAATGGTTTGAAGTTGCAGTTGCGGAAGTCGAGGCTGGATATTAGAAAAAACTTTCTGACTAGGAGAGTGGTGAAGTATTGGAATGGGTTACCTAGGGAGGTGGTAGAATCTCCATCTTTAGAGCTATTTAAAGTCCGGCTAGACCGCACCCTGGCTGGGATTATTTAGGGAAAATGGTCCTGCCTTTAGCAGGGGGTTGGACTAGATGACCTCATGAGGTCCCTTCCAACCTTTTGATTCTATGATTCTATGATTCTAACTCATGAATCGAGGCCTAAGAAACCCAGGGGTATGAAAGCAGCCTATTGTATTTTGATTTCAATTCTAATCATAATCCATTTTTGCACAAGTTATTCTCCATTTATTCATTTTACTATTCCACATGGAAACCTGTGGTTTCACACAGTACATAGTGTAAGGTGTCTAAACACTAAATTGTTAACCACCAAGAAGATATGAATTTAGCAAATTCCTTTAAAAAAAAAAGGAAAAATTAATGCAAATTGAGAAAGGAAAAAAAACCCAGACAAGTGGCTTTATGCATAAAGAAGTACAATTTGCATATCTGGGACTTCAACTCAGCAGCTTTTCCAATGTTTAATGACATAGCTGTGCCATACTAAAACTGTTGGCTCTCATTAGCCTGTGTTATATATGACTTAGTATATTTTTCTTTAATTTCTGAAAATGAATGCAGAAATAATCAAACCAACTAGGATGGAAAATAGCTAAGTAATAGAGATAACACATCTCTACTTACTTATGAGAACATATAACATTTGTTAAATTCACGTACACTTCTCAGACAAAAAACAGTTTGTTCACTGAAAGGTCACGTTTCTGTAGTAAATAACCTAATCTTTATGTATCGATATTGTTCCCCCATATCACAGTATTTGAATGCTTAACAATCTTTAATATATTTTTCCTCACAACATTTTTGTGGGGTAGGGGATTACTGTTATATCCATTTTGGAGATGAAGGATTAAAGGAACAGACACACTATGGTAATTGCCCAGGAAGTCTGTGGCAAGACAAGCAATGGAACTCAGATCTCTAGAATCCCAGGATAGCACCCTAAGCATTGGGCTAGCCTTCCTCTCAAATAATAAGAGTTAAAGAATTCAAATATTAAAAGTATGGAAGTCACAATGTAAGACAATTTACATAAGTATTCCTTTTTCTTATATCTCCTATGTTCAGTGATTTACAAGATAAGCATACAGAATTTTGCTTGAAATGTATTCAGAAAAAACTTTTACTGTGACCCAAAGGACATACTTTTGAACTTCTTCAATATATAGATAATTAATATGAATGTATTCTACTATGGAAATATGTTAATAAGATTTATGTTGAAAGACACATGGCTAAACGTTTATTTCTTTAAATTGCTTGCATACAGTTTAATATTTACCATAACAATCTTAACTTTTAGTTAATGATTGTTTTTGCCCACAAATTGCTTATTTTAAAATGTGCAATATTATACAGTATTTGAAATGTAAATAGACTTCATAAATATTGATATTATAAAATTTCATGTCGATAAAATGAACAATGTAAATGCAGTTTATAAATATTGATATTATAAAACTTCAGTAGATAAAATGGACTTCAGTTCATAAAGTGTTCTGTGCACAGACCTATATGCTCTGGAAAGAAGCTAGACAGAAAACTTTATTTGAAAAGTGGCTAAAGTTTTCTATGGTTTTCCATCTTCCTAGGGTGTTTGAGCACAAGTCTTTATGCACTGTAACTTTTCTGTAGTTCCAAGCAGCTAGCATCTCATGTTTGGCTTATTAGAAGGTAAGCACACTCGTTTTGTCTCTCAATTTTAAGTGCCAGAGTTATCTCAGAGAAAATTATAAACACTGGTATTTGATGAATTGTTTTATTTGCTGGCTTTGATGCACCAGATAGAAGCATGAATAACAAATGATGCTAATAACTTTGTTCTTGTTTTTTAAAGACAGTGTATGCATGAGATTTTCTTTAGCTCTACATCTATGTAAACTTTTTACATCAGAGTGATCCACCCCAAACAACCCATGAGACACCAGTGCTAGGAATTTTTATTTAAAATGCTTAATTCCTTGCAACTCCTAAACTATTTTAATGATTTACTTCTAACTTTCTAGAAATTAAATCTGTACCTCAACAGTAAATGCTAGGACTCTGGCTAGCAAAGCATATCTGTGTTCTTCTCCGTCAAAAAATCTTATTTTTTTGGTTAACTAATCATGTGAAAGCATGGGTTGGCCCATGGATCTTTTGAAGAATTACAGCTCTCACTGGGGGTCTATGGGTTTGATCCTTTATGTTACTCACAGCATTATCCCTGACCTCCTGCTCTCTGTTAGCCTTCCATACTGCCTAGGGTTCAAACTGGTGCTCTCTTAGGCTTTCAGTTAAGTTTGTTCAGCTGTTTACCATTACAAAGCCAATCACACATACATACATCCCAAAGTTTCAAATATCACAGCAAAAATCTCAGTGTCAAAAGTAATTAATATTTAATAAAAATTAAAAGTATGGAATCTAATATTTCTCTGACAGCTGTGACAAAACTTTAGCCTTAGGTACTGTTTATTCCTTCTATTTACAGCAGTGTAAGTATGCATGTATATGTAAAATTACATTTCACATTCTCCAGACATGATCTAATCGGGTGGAAAGCTGATTTTATGTATATATCAATATTAAAGGATGCTGAGCTGGCTTTTTCCCCTCAGAGTACAGTCATACACTTCATGTTTCCACTGGCAAATTATATTTGACATTTAATTTAAAAATTAAGTTACCCTAATCTAAAGCTCTAGTACAACAACAGTGATAAAGCAATGAAGCTTTCTATGGGACAAAATGAATTTTTTTAGTTCAAGATAATTTTAGTTACAAGTAATTGAAAATGCAATTTAGAATTCATTACTTTGAATGGTTAATTACATCAGAACAGCCACAGTTCCAATGATGATGAACCAACAAAATATAACGATTTTCCCTCTAATAACTGTATTAGAATAAACAGAATGAAAAAAAAGTAATGCAAGTGAATATACATATTTGACCTACACTAAAAAGAACAAGTGTACATCAACATGTGATTCACTCTACACCCTACACTTTATGTCTGTGTGTATGTTCTACCATTTCAAAAATGATTGAACTCACCCAGGTATTGGAATTAAGATTTATGGAAGTTTTAACAAAGCAACTCCTATATGACAAATATGTTTTCATTCTTTATAATCTGTCATGCTGGGGCAACAGGCTTTCATTTAACCCTCACAGTACAATGTGTCCATAACTCTTACTATAATACAAAGGGAAATTCAGTATTATGGGCAAAAAAGACAGTTATCTTTTCCATAACTAATGTTCTTCAAGATGTGTTGCTCATGTCTGTTCCACAATAGGTTTGTGTGTTTGCCATGTGGACTGGTGCTGGAAGTTTTTTCCCTTAGCAGTATCTGTAGGGGAGCGCCCCAGTGACCCCTGGAGCGGCACATCCATGGCGCAGTATAAGGGGACTGCACGCTCCCCCCACCCTCAGTTTGTTCTTGCCAGACAACTCCAACAGAGGGGAAGGACGGTGGGATGTGGAATAGACACGAGAAACACATCTCAAAGAACATCAGTTACGGAAAAGGTAAACGGTCTTTTCTTCTTCGAGCGATTGCTCATGTGTATTCCACAATAGGTGATTCCAAGCTATATCTGTTGGAGGTGGGAAGGAGTTCACAAACTCTTGGGATGGAGCACAGCCCTGCCGAACCTGGCGTCCTCCCTGGTCTGAGAGACAACTGCATAATGTGAGGTGAATGTGTGAACTGAAGACCATGCAGCAGCCCTACAAGTCTCCTGAATGGGGACATAGGCCAAAAAGAGAGCTGACAAGGCCTGCACCTGAGTCGAGTGCACCCTCACAATTGGCGGCAGAGGAATTCCCGCCAGATTATAACAGGTATGGATGCACGAGGTGATCCACTTGGAGAACCGCTGAGTGGAGATCGGCCAACCTGTCATGCGCTCAGCCAAGGCGATGAACAGCTGTGAGGACTTTCTGAATGGCTTAGTCCGTTCCAGGTAGAAAGCCAGAGCCTATCTCAAATCCAGCATGTGGAGGCAGTGCTCCTCATTGGATGCATGGGGCTTGGGGCAGAGGACCGTCAGAAAATGTCCTGACGTGATAGGTGGAGACCACCTTCAGGAGAGACGAAAGGTGTGGGCAGAGCTGGACCTTAGCATTATGAAAAACCATGTATGGGGGCTCAGAGGTCAGGACTCTGAGATCCGAGACCTGTCTAGCCGACATGATCGCAACCAGGAAGGCCACCTTCCAAGACAGGTGTGACCAGGAGCACGTGGCTAGTGGCTCAAACAGGGGCCTCGTGAGATGGGCCAACACCAGGTTTAGGTCCCACCGCAGGACAGTGGTCCTAATATATGGGAAGAGGCTATCCAATCCCTTACGGAATCGGCCAGTCATAGCATGGGACAATACCGTGTGGCCCTGCACCAGCGGATAGAAGGCCAATATGGCCACCAACTGCACCTTGACTGACGAGGGCACCAGGACCTGGGTTCTAAGGTGAAAGAGGCAATCCAGAATAAACTGGATTGGGGTGGCCACTGGGAAAATCTGAAAAACTGAGACCACTTTGTCAAGTAGGCTCGGCATGTGGAGGGCCATCTGCTTTCTAGGATGGTCCTTCCGAGCAGGTCCTTTCCTCCCTTCGTAACCATTGAGCAGCCACCCATGAAGTGGAGTGCTGTGATGTCGGGGTGGAAGAGGCAGCCCTCGTCCTGGGAGAGCAGGTCTAGGTGGGATGGCAACGGCCATGGTGGAGCGACCACCAGGCCCGTGAGGGTCCCATACCAACGCTGCCTGGGCCATGGCGGGGCAATCAGAAGGACCCAGGCCTTGTCCCTCTTTATCTTTTTCAGGACGTTGATGACTAGCAGGAATGGGGGAAAGGCATAGAGAAACTGGCTTGACTTGGACAGGAGGAAGGCATTGGAGATAGAGCCCCATCTCAGCTCCCCCCCACTTACCCCAGAGCAGAACCGGGAACAGCAATGGTTCTGCCAAGTTGTGAACAGGTCCACCTAGGGAGTTCCTCACATTTGGAAAAGTCTGTGCAGCACCTCTGGGTAGAGAGACCATTTGTGCTGAGAGGAGAAGTCCCTGCTCAAGCGATCCGCCTGCGCGTTCCAGGTGCCCGGCAGACAGAAGACCTGTAGGCAGATGTCATGGGCTTTACAAAAGTCCCACAGCCTGAGGGCTTCACAGCAGAGGACAGAGGATTGGGCCCTGCCTTGTCTGTTGATATAGAACATCGAGGCCATGTTGTCCGTGTTGTCCCTCCAGATACAAGTGGAAGGTCATGCACACCAGCCGTACTGCTCTGAGCTCCTTGACATTTATGTGGAGTGTCAGATCCAGAGCTGACCACAGACCCTGAGTCTGAACGTTCCCCACATGGGCCTCCCATCTCAGGTCCGAGGCGTCAGACACCAGTTTCAACGACAAGCCCCTGCCCCTGAAAGGGACCCCTTGGAGCATGTTTCTCGGAGAGCACCACCACCATAGGGAGGTGATCACTGGCTCAGGCACTGTGAGGATTTTGACCACTCTGTCTCTGGTCCGGGAGAACTCCGAGGCCAACCAGAGCTGGAGGGGCCTCATCCTGAGTCTGGCATGACGGACCACATACGTGCACACTGACATGTGACCCAAAAGCCAGAGGCACACTCTGGCTGTTGTCACCGGAAACCTTGTGACCGTGTCGATGAGCCCCTTCAGGGTCTCAAACCTGTCCGGGAGGGAGGCTCTGGCCGACGAAGCATCCAGGTCTGCCCTGATAAACTCTATGCATTGTACCGGGACTTGGTGTTGTTTACTAACAGGTCCAAAGTGGTACACATGGACAGAAGGAGCGCCACGTGATCCCGCACCTGCGACCGGGAGCTGCCCTTGACCAACCAGTCATCCAGATGGGGGAAGCTCTGGACTGCCCGGTGCCTGAGGTAGGCCGCCACCACTGATGTACATTTCATGAATACCCTGGGGGCAGTGGACAGGCCACACGGGAGGACTATAAATTGGAAGTGTTCCTGCCCCACTGTGAAATGGAGGAACCGTCTGTGCCCCTTGAATATATGAATGTGGAAGTATGCGTCCTGCAGATCGAGGGAGGTGTACCAGTCCAGGGAGGGGATGATGGAGGCCAAGGAGACCAGGCGGAACTTAAGCTTCACCATGTACTGGTTCAGGCCTCGCAGGTCCAAGATGGGCCTGAGCCCCCCTATGGTCTTCGGGATAAGGAAATAGTGGGAGTAGTACCCCATGCCTTTGAATTCCCCGGTACAGCTTCCACCTCTCTAGGCCCAGGAGCCGCCCAACCTCCTGCTCGAGCAGAGCCTCGTGCAAGGGGTCCCCCAGGAGGGATGGGGGTGGGCGGTGGTTGGGCAGGGAGGAAGTAAACTGGAGGGTGTTGAGGACCCATTGATCTGAGATCAGCCGCGACCACTCCGGGAGGAAAGCACACAACTGACTGGAGAAGGGAAGCTTTATTGAAGGTGGATCCCTGATGAGAACTGTCAGGGCACCCTGGGCATCCCGTCAAAACTGCTTTTTCCCCTGCTTGCTTGCCCTTGGAGGACCCAGGCTGGGGGGCAGGCCGAGACTGCCTCTGCGGGTGCCTCATATAGTCCCACAACTTCTTATAAGGGGTCTTGTATTTCGAATGGGTGGCCTGAACAGGAGTCTGCTGCAGCTTGAACTTAGGTTTAGCCAGAGCTGGAACATAGAGACCCAGAGTCTGGAGAGTCATGCGGGAGTCCTTCAGGCCATGCAGCTTTGAATCCATTTGTTCCACAAACAGAGCTTTGCCGTCAAATGGGAGGTCCTGCAGGGAGGTTTGCGCCTTGCTGGACAGCCCAGAGGGCAGGAGCTATGACACCCTTTTCATGGACACTGTGGAGGCCATGGACCACATGGCCATGTCTACTGCATCTGAAGCTGCCTGCAGGGTTGCCCTGGCAGCCACTGTGCCCTCCTCCACCACCGCTTTGAACTCCTTCCTGTCACGCTCTTGGAGGGAGTCCTCGAACTTGAGCAGGGAGCCCCACAGATTGAACTCAGACCAGCCCAGGAGAGCCTGGTGGTTCGCCACCCATAACTGGAAGCTCGAGGACGAATAAATTTTTCTTCCAAGAGTCCAGCCTCCTTGAATCTTTATTTTTTGGGGTAGGGGCTGGTTGGCCCTGCCGTTCCCTGTGGTTGACTGACTTGACCACCAGGGAGTTAGGAACAGGGTGGGTGTATAAATATTCATGCCCCTTGGCAGGTACAAAATACTTGCGTTCTACTTTCTTAGAGATGGAGGTCAATAAGGGTGGGGTTTACCACAGAGCATTTGAAATTTTCACCACCTCTTTGTGGAGAGGCAAGGCCACCCTGCTCGGTGCTAAGAAACACAGCACATTAAATGGGTAATCCAAGGCCTCCTCCATCTCCTCTGCTTGGAGGTGAAGGCTTGATGCCACGCTTTTTAAGAGTTCTTGGTGGGCCCTAAATCCTCCTGCAGGATGGAGGGAGATGGGGCTGCAATCACCTCATCTGGGGAGGGTGAGGAGGCTGATGAGGTACTTTGTGTGTCCACCGGCACTGGAGGGTCAACCACCTGGTCGGTCTCCGGGCACAGTGCTGAGAATGTACGTCCCACCGACTCCTTCCTCAGAGATCTGGAGAGGGAGGCTGATGGGCCTTCTGAGGCTCCAGCCATTGAGTGAGCCCCCACTGGGGGCTGCATCGGGGGCCACGGTGCCCACCGGTGGAGCCAGCTTTCGGCCTCGTTGGCCTGGCCAGTTGATGGATGACTACGAAGGGAGGCTGAGCTGACATATGACCTGACGCTGTCCCTGGACTGGGAGGAGTGGTGGTACCGGGAGCGATGCCGACCTCGGGACCACAATCCCAAAGTGGAGGACCGGTACTGTTGGTAACAGCTGCTTTGTGATCGGCTCCGGCAGGCAGATTGTGCCGGCGAGACTGCGAAGGCGGTGCCATGGCAAGGTCCTGGAGCAGGATTCCGAACAGGAATGACATCAATGTTCGTGCCGTGACCGGCTGCAATAGTCCTTCTGAGACAAGGACCTTTGGAGTTGTCTGCCTCGGTCCCATTGGTGTTCGGTCCTTGAGGCACTGTGGGTGCTGAGAGTCTTGGTCAGGCAGAACTCAACCAGACAGCCTGGTAGGTGTTGAAGGAGATCCACGTGGCCTTTGCCCTCAATGGTTGCTGGGAAGTGAACAGCTTCAGGAACATTCCCACAACCGAGACGGGGGCAACTGCGGAGATCTCAGCGGCAGCTTGCCTCTGGTGTAGGGGTCGACATCAGTGGTGCTCCTGGTATCGGCATGGACATAACATCCTGGGCCGCCTGCAGAGCCTGCAGTGTGGAGGGCATCCAGACATCCAGAGAGGCCTGCTTTGAATGGGCCGGGCTACTCCGCTCGACTTGAGTTGGAGGCTTAGAGGCTGGTGGGGATCAATGACTGCCCAACATGGGTCTAGCCTCTGTCCCAGGTTTACTCCAGTGCCACAGTGAAGAAGGCCTCTTCCTAGACTTCTTGGCATGCCCCATGGTTGGGGAGTTGTGCTGACTAGTCGATGGTGCTGAAGGGTTGCAGAGCACCGACACCATGGTGCCCGGTGCTGACTCGGAGCACCATATCGGCGCATCAGAATAGCCCGGAGCCTAATGTCCCTTTCTCTCTTGGTCCGAGGCTTAAATGACTTGCAAATCTTCCAGTGATGGCTGAGTTGGGTTTCCCCCAAACAGTGCAGACAGCCGGCATGTGGCTCACTCACTGGCACAGATTGCCTACAAGTGTGCATGACTTAAAACCCAGGGCATGTCCCAGCCCGGGCGCTCTATCTAAACTAAACTAACTAAACAACTAACTAACTACAGGTACCATATACTGAACAAACAAGCAGTTTGGGGGACGAGCCACAGCAAAGCTGGAACAGAGCAGTTTCCAAGCATCTTCACTGGCGACAAGAAGGAACTGAAGATAGCGGGGCCTGTGCAGCGCCCCTTATATTGTGCCATTAACTCACAGGGGAAAGGCTAAAGTCTGCTCACCTTGAAGGTGTTTCTTCAGCACATCCTCATCTGGTTAGAGCAAATGTCTGATCCTCACTTATCGCTTAGGACTGAATTTTCTTGTGAGGTGCTATCAACTAAAGTTCTGCTAACAACAATCATTCAATATTATTGTTTTACCAGGCTGGCCTCAGAACGTGGAGTAGGAGGGTCTGAGCCATTGCAGTTTCCACTTAACATCTGAATTGTTGTACAGACCCCAGTTCAATTAACATCTGAATTGTTGTACAGTTCCACTTAACATCTGAATTGTTGTACAGACCCCAGTTCAATTATGATTAGAACACACTGCTTATGAACTGCAGGTAGACATAGACACTTGAGGATCTGTTAGTGTTTGCTGTCTGAAGGGCAATGGACAGTGAGATTAAGACTATGTCTACACTACAAAGATAAGTCGACCTATGTTAGGCTGACTTACACCCACTGCATTAATTACTGCGGTTGCTGATGTCCACACTACCCTTCTTCTATTGGTGGTTAGCAACCTCACCAAGAGTGCTTCCACCAACTGAAGAGGGGTGGTGTGGGGGACTGGGACTAGGGTTCTCAGCTCCATGCAGCTCCCCCGGAACTTCTCACCTCTGTGCTCCTAGCTGGGAGGAAGGGGGAAGCCACATGGGGCTTCTCACCTCCAGCTGTGAGATCCATGCCTGGAGTCTGTCTGGCTGCGATGTTCCTGGTGGAGAGCAGGGAACCAGGACCCTAGGGGGTCAGCAAGGCTCCCAGCATGGCTTCTTGCTCTAGTGGAGCCGTGAAATTGACAAGAATGACAATCAAAACCAGATGTAAGGAATGCAGTTTCTATCGCACACATGCTGAAGGTGGCACACAAGCTGATTTTCAGTGGCACTCACACTGCCCGGGTCCTGGCTACCGACCTGGGGGGACTCTGCATTTTAATTTAATTTTAAATGAAGCTTCTTAAACATTTTAAAAATCTTATTTACTTTACATACAACAATAGTTTAGTTATATGTTATAGACATAGAAAGAGACCTTTTAAAAATGTTAAAATGTATTACTGACAAGTGAAACCTTAAATTAGAGTGAATAAATGAAGACTTGGCACACCACTTCTGAAAGGTTGCCGACCCCTGTTCTACACCAACATAAGCCCTATGCCTCTTGTTGAGGTGGTTTTATTATGTTGGCATAGCAGGGGAGTTACATCAGCAGGAGGAGCATTTCAGTGTGTACACTTCCACTGTTTGTCAACAAAAGCTGACTTTTGTTGACAAAACTGTGTAGTGTAGGCAAGGACTAAATAACAGTTCTTTTGCTCTGTATATAATTCAATGCTGTACAACGTTCAAAGGACAAAAATGGGTTGAATCCAAATGCTTGCTGCCTAGAGATTCTGGGCATATTTCTTTTACTACAACCCTTGCAAAAGGCCTCTTAATCAACATATTGTGGCATCCAAGCTTCCTGTTATCATGTATTTGATAATTTTTGACAATAAATAAGATCAGACATTTATTTTATCCTTTGTCAATCATTCTGAGTTGTGCCTTTACCATGAGGAAAAAAAAATGCTTCTCAATATGTGACCTTTCAAAACACTCCACTGGGTAAAAAGCACACAGCTGTCTTAACCACCTGAGTGCTGAAAATGCCCACTCAACCCAGAACCATCTGAATTAGGATGGGCATTTTATTTATTTATTTATTTTAAAGGAAAAAGAGAAGAATAAGATGTGAAGTATGCATCCTCAGGCTATATGAAAGTCACTTTGCTGAGACTACACTGTAGGGGTCATTTAGAGAGTAAAAACATATTGCTGCTTTGATGGTGTTTAGAAGCAGGCTGCACACCATCAAGAACTGAGTATTTACTTTAAAGTAACATCAAACTGTATTTTGATACCTTGACATTCTTAACTTAGGTAGAGTAGCACATTTGATACCTTATGTATGACAGGGGCTATGGAGCAAACGAAACTACTAAATAGCGAAAAACTTTGAAACAACATAAATTCTATGTTTAAAACAACAAATGTGGACAAGGATTATGACACTGAACAATTTAAGTAAAAAAAAATCACAGTTAAAGATGGAAAAACCATGTGTATGTCATCTAAAACGGGCCACTCAGACGGCTGTTAAGGGAAAAGGGAAGTAACTTTGAGGCTACTGTAATTCACCATCTAACAAATCTGGCCCAAGGGATAAAATTTTACTGCAATGATCTAACTATGGATTATAGTAACAGAGTTGCAAAATCCTGAAAACAAGGAGTTTATAGTGGAAATGTTGACAAAAACTACATTAGAGCACAGCAAACTCAAACCGGTAAATACCTCTGGGGCATTTCAAGCACAGCAGCTGAAATCCTGGAGCCATTTGAATCAATGGAAGTTTTGCCATTCACTTTAAATGGGCCAGAATTTCACTCAGAATCATTAAGATACCACTAGGTTGGACAGAGCAGCAAGGAAAGACAGGATCTTGGAAAAAGAGACACATGAATAAAATGTCCTTGAAAATACAACATTTGAGAAACACTTTGAAACTGTAAAATTTTTTACAGTTTCTGGTTTTTTTTAAGTCTACAGATACATCAAAAATCCTATTTTACCTCAACAGCAAGGCTTTATATTTTTAATTCTTTTTTAAAAAGTCCAAGAATAGCAAAGATTAAAGTAATAAATTACATCATGCTGTCTTGACTGATTTCCACAGGTAGGGGAGTTAAGTTTCTGATTTAATGAATGAAATGTGAACAGGCATAAAATGGATTTTTTTTAAAATATCAATTTGCAACAAAAAAAAAAAACTGTTTAAAATTAAAGCTGTAAGACAGAGACCAGCAAAAAAATGATATTGAACTATAAACTGCCACTTTTTCTTAAATCTTTCTACTGTGTTTACATACTGCAGATCACATAGGATGTAAGACCATGCTTCCTTCTATAATTTCTGCAATATCTATGCAGAATGGAACTAGTTACAGATGAAGCAACACGCTTAAGAATGAATTATCTTGTTCTTGTTGGTTTGCATAACAATCCTGATAGTACACATGTATTTTTGTTGTTCCTTTTTTAGTTTTCTTCATATGCAAAACTTCAACAGGACATGTTGATAATGGTGCAATGTCCATGGTGCCATACAGGTAAATACTGCTTTGCTAGATGTTCACTAAGCAACCATCGGGCACTGAAGGGGTTAATTTTTTTAAAAGTTATACTACATTTGCTCTTACAAGTAAAAGTTGACCTGAAAGACTGTCTAACTACCTCTAAAATGCCATATTAATAGAAAACTTTTAAAATGTAGATGACATAAATATGTATTTAGGGAGTTTTAAGAACCATTAGTGACTACTGTTTATTGGTACTTTATCTACCTTCACAGAGGTGTTTGAGGGATAAATTATTTATTAAAATACTTTGAGATCCTCAGATGAAAACAATAATTGAACTGCAAGAGATAGGCCCACGTTTAGATCCCTAACTAAACGTCCTTAACTTGGAAGTGCTTCAAATGTTCATTTCTGTCTCAAATTTTAAACATTAGTGCTGTTCTACTCTATATTAGCCTGAGCTTTCTGGGCAGTGCAGAGTTTAACTTCCTTCAAAGCTCTCAGTGAAGTTTGTTCAATGACTTATTCATCCACAATGACACATCCACTTACCTTTATAGCCATCTAAATTTCAAAAGGTCAAAAGTCCAAGGTCACTCTAAAAGTAATTGAAAATTACGGAATCTGTATGTGTTATGACAAAAGGCCAACTTTACCACAAGTACATAAACTATGTAGGACTAGCTGTTATTATTGTTAAGTTATAAAATCCCTTGGAAAAAAATGTTGTTCACAACATCACTAGCACAACCTTAACTATAGGGCCCAATGTGCATTTTCTACTTCAGTGTACAAGCACTGGTCTGGTAGAAGCAAACAGCAGAAATGTGTAGGACACCTGTTCCATTTACACTAATAATATCTTACATTTACAGCCAGTAAAAGCTGTTTTATCCCACATGCTAGCAAAATGGGAGGTTCTGGTAAGTGAAAAATGCTGGCTAACTGAGAGGAATTTGGTTGTGGGAGGGGGTGGGGGCCACAGGCTCTGGGAGGGAGGTTGGGTGTGGGAGGGGGCACTGGATCTGGAGGGTACTCACATGGCAGGTACTTATCTTGGGCGGGTTCCTGTAAGTAGTGACCGGTCCCAGCTGCTCCTAAGCAGAGGCGTGGTAGGTGGCTCTACGCACTGCCCCCACCCACCCCAAGCGCTGGCTCCGCAACTCCCATTGGCTGGAAACAGGAAGAGGTGGAGGCAGTGCGCAGAGCTCTCTGTCGCACATCTGCCTAGGACCAGCGTGGACAAGTTACCACTTACGGGGAGTGGCCCGAGGAGAGTGCCGCCCAGATGCAGCATCCCACGCCTCCTCGTGTCCCAAGCATCCTCCCAGAGCCCATGCTCTGCACTCCCCCATACCCCAACCCCCTGCCAGTCCAGTGTTAACGGGACTATAAACTGGACTTCCAGTGAAGATCAGAAATGGCAGTTGGTGAAGTGCTGGTTAAAACAGCTTTTACTGTAGTATTTTTCATCCCAAAGAATTCCAAGGCATTTTACAAAATTGACATATAAGTTTAATTTACATAGAGGTACTTTTTAGCCACTACTAAAGGTAAAAATACATCTCCAGGTTTTGATGTCATTGAATTTGCTCTTTTTCATTTGCTTTGTTTTTCTCGTATCTTCTAAACAAACAAAGTTAAAGGAAAAATGTGTACTCTGTACATTAGAGCCAGTTGTTCTTATGGGTAAATAATTAAATACAAGTGAAACCTGTGAACAATTTTTTCTCTTCAAAAAGTACCTATATATTAGGTTACACATTTTCATACATAAGTAAATTTAGAATGGAAAGTGAAGAATACATCATCTGGCACAACAAGGGAATTCAGAAGGGCACCTAGGAGCCCAGGATCTCCCACACATTTACCAAGCCAGTCCTAATCTGCTAAGCTTGTGAGATCTAACAACATGACAACAGAAGTTCAGCATCTATAGTGAAGTGCACAGCAAAGTGGAAAACAAGATGCTCAAACCCTGGAAGCTGCCTGCTTTTCACCCAATAAACTTTTCTTTTCTGAATATACCCATTAGGACCAAGAGAAAGAGCATGCCCAAAGAATAAAGGAAATAGGGAGCTCAAAATTGCAAAATCAAGCCAGCAGAAAATTGCTTCTCAGCCAAATCTTAAAAAGTATCCCCCTGCCACCTCCATAACCAGCCACATTTAAGAATTTTTAGATATTAAAATGTGTCAAATAAGCAAACACAAATGAGAGAAGCAGCCTCTCTTTGCATTTAAAAAGCTGACCAAGAGCACCTTTTCTTGAAGATTTATTTTGTTATACTAAATATAAAATAGTCAGGGAAAGAGCAGGGGAACAAAGGTATCTGAACTGAAGTCAAATAATGATTGGTGGGTGACTTAACTCAAAAAGGTTTATCACTGATGTAGATAAGCGTGGAAAGTTCTAGAACACAAACCAGACTCTTTGCTAGGAAGAACCCATAAAAAAACCAACAACAACCCAACACCTTACTAAAAACTTCTTAAATAACAGACTAATAATAGCACAACTAAAAACCAACAACCAAACAAAAAGAACTATCATAAGGTGCCTGGTGCCTCCTCTCCTGGACAACATCTGATATGCAGAATTTTTCCCATGTTGACACAGCTGCTATAGCCAAAGATATTTGCTATCTTTGCAATATTAATAAGATCTGCAAGCTCGGCACCAATATTTACACACCTGCCCTCAGGTGTTGTCTAGAAATGACATTTCTGTACTATATGCCCAGATCTGACTGACAATATGAGAAATTCAAGTGATACAACTGAATCATTACTCCTTCCCTTCTCCTCTATATGAACAATTAAAAGACTCTTGCAGAACTACAAACTTCAGAACGTGTAGCCAAGTCGTAACTTCAGTGCCACAAATCTCTGCTCACTTGAATTCTATATTGTGGAAAAAGGAAAAAAACTGAAAAGTGAAGCCTGTCTTAAGGCTAAAGACAGGCTCAGAAGAATGAGTCTGGAAAAATCAATAAATTAGTTAAAAAAAAAAAAAAAAAAAAAAGGGAAATTATTAAAGCCAGTGGACTACATGGTCTCTTTCTAACCACCCTGAAAAATGCTCATCAAAATCCATCTAGAAAACACTTAAACATCACATATGTATAGCAGCAGAATATATCCAACTAGCCACTGTTTTGTGAAAGCTCATACAACCAAAAAAAAAAAAAATACTCTCTCCCCCTCAGAATAAAATAAGCTGATAATTTTAATGAAGCCTTCCTGGCCGTAAAAACCTGAATTTGGAAAGTTTCCCCTTCCCCACATGATTTTATTCATCAGACTAGGCTCTAGTTTAATCTTTAAAGAGATAGATTGTGTTTGCTTCCATTGTCATTTTAATCCTCAAGCACCTAATGAATGGAGTGAGTTTGGCAAGTAACTCAACACATTTGACTAGCCAGAAATGCTTCAGAGACAGCATTGGAAAAAGAAGAATTAGAATTACCAATATAGGAAGGTGGGAAGGCAAAGTTCTGCATACTGCCCCACTGAGATGGACAATAAATTAAAAGTAGACAGATGATGTGAGTTATGCACAGCTTTTGTTTACTCATTTATTTATATTCTCTAGCATATTAAATATGGAATAGAGCACAGAGCTGCAACTCTGTTTTAGCATTAGTACTGAATACAGACACAAGTCAGTCTGAGCTGCTCTCTGTAACAGAGCAAGAGACTGACTTCTTAAATGAAAAATAAAATATTTTTTTTGCTGTGTATAAATTTTATCTCCAGTGTTCTGTTATACTGATGTGCAACACGCAGTGATCTATAGATAAATGAGCCTCCTATCCCTAGCTGGAGTGAAATACATCCTGTTTGCTTTAAAGAGAATTTAGTGAAAAACACAGGTTAAAGAGTAACTTTTAAAAACATTATTGTGAAAAAAAAAAAAGTCTCAACGTCACTGAGAAAACACCTTTTTTGGCAACGACAGGCTGGTGTTATAGCAGGTACTACAGATTGTACAGGAGAAAAGTTATAGTCTCGCTTTCCTCTAGGTTGCTGCCTGAGAAATGTACCATTATCAAAAGGAATGCAAGAGGTCTGGATTAATGAATCAAACCTTAAGAGAAAAAACAATTTGCTGAATAAATTGATGTGATTTTATAACAAAAACAACAACAAGGCACTGTGTGTGCAGAAAATAAAGCAATCTGGGCAAGTACAAATTGTATCAATGCTTGGACTTAAGAAAATAATTATACTGCAATTTAAACATTATTTTCTTCAAAACATTAGTAAATGGAAGATAAATGGGGACACAAACTCAAAATCATAACAAGAAATGTGAATCATAATAGAAAAGAAAGTGCATTGGCAAACCAGATCTATTGCAAGTCAAAACTGAGTATCAGCATTTTCCTACAAATTATTTGATATTTGCAATATGTTGGTACAGGTGTAAAGTCAGCTTTAAACTGCTGTTGGCTCAGGGTTCATCAGATATATCAGGTATAACATTTTGCAACTTCTTGAATATATATGTTTGAATGTTCTGGGATAGAGCAGCTTAAAAAAATACCTCATTTACTGCATAATGCTTCAGTGATCACTATAGAAGAACTGACCTTTATTAAGTCCTGCATATGCTCATTCTTTACATGACACCCAAATGTATTCAAAATGATACAGAGGTATTAGATTCTTTATTATAAAACCCAGGATGTTCTTTATAGAAAAGTGGTTACTCAAGAGATTTTAGACCCATTAGACTTTTAAAATACGTAGGCATACAGGCTGTATAAAATGTATACTCCTAAATATATGTGATTCTGCTCATAGAGTATCCTGCACATAGGTTTATCTGCTAAATTGATTTATATGGTTTGAGATTTTTTTGCATATATTACATGAATGATGTCCATTTGCTGCTCCCTGTGGAAAGCCAGTGTTTTCAGCATCCAGGCACAATGTGATTAGTGTCATCTCCCCGCAACCCCTCCGCCCATGATGATTTTGAAGTAGGTACAGCATAGAGAGAAAGAACAGCAGTAGCTCCTGAATAGTGCAACTGGATTACAATACAGAAGAACCACCACATTCATTTCAGAGGAATATAAGTGCGGTTTTTTGCATTACTGCAGCATTTCACACTGTATGATACAAACAGCTGAACTGATTTGTTTACCGGTTTCAGGTTTATATTTGACACTGTAGATGTCAAGGTTTCTTTCCCTACTCTGAACTTTAGGGTACTAATGTGGGGAGCTGCATGGACACTTCTAAGCCTAATTACTAGCTTAGCCCAGAATTCCAGTGTCTGGGACACTCTCTATTCCCCCAAATCTCTGTCCCCTCCCTGGGTTGCCTTGAGGGACTTCACCAATTCCCTGGTGAACACAGATCCAAACCCCTTGGATCTTAAAACAAGGAGAAGTTTACCATCCCCCTCCTTTCCCCCCACCAATCCCTGGTGAGTCCAGATCCAATCCCCTTGGATCTTAAAACAAGGAAAAATCAATTCAAGTTCTTAAAAGAAAGCTTTTAATTAAAGAAAGAAAAAGGTAAAATTATCTCTGTAAAATCAGGATGGAAAATGCTTTACAGGGTATAGATTCCTATTAGACCAGGGGTACCCTAGCCTTAGGTTTCAAAGTTACAGCAAACAGAGGTAAAATCCTTCCAGCAAAAAGAAACATTTACAAGTTGAGAAAACAAACATAAGACTAACACGCCTTGACTGGCTAATTACTTACAAGTTTGAAACATGAGAGACTGATTCAGAAAGATTTGGAGAGCCTGGATTGATGTCCCGTCCCTCTCAGTCCCGAGAGCGAACAACAACACCACAAAGAGCACAAACAAAAGACTTCCCTCCACCAAGATTTGAAAGTATCTTGTCCCCCTATTGGTCCTCTGGTCAGGTGTCAGGGAGGTTTACTGAGCTTCTTAACCCTTTACAGGTAAAAGAGACATTAACCCTTAACTATCTGTTTATGACAGTAGATTTCTCAGTTTGTACACAAAGTTGATTTAAATAAAATAATTTCCCAAAAGACCTTCAGCACATCTATGGCTTATGAGCTGAAATCTTTACTTATATTGATCATAGTGGCATGTTTTAACAACTATAGTTTAAATAGCATTGGAGATCCAGTTGTCATGGTGGATGAATATGCTTAGCTTTTCATCTCTGGAGACATGTTCAAGTGTAACTGAGATCACAAGAGAAAACGGATGTAATGATCACAACTATAATTCCTTATACATGTTTGTAGTAATAAATCCACACAATCAGGCAAGTGATCTGTAATATCAAAACAAAGCTTTTATCCATTTCGACACTACTGTAAATGTGATTTATATGTACTTTATGAGACAGTTTTATAACACATTGCTAGGTTTACAGTTTTCATGGCTTCTGTCTAATAAAGATTGCCAACTATCTGTTCTTTTTAGCAATAGACTATCTTACTTTTAGCTAGTGCATCATGTACAAAATTCCAGGGTTAATGGGACAGCATCTATTTTTAGAATGAGAAAGTATGTACTGATTCATAAGGGAATCAAGCATTACATTCTTAAATAATTCACCTGAGACCAATACTAAAACCTTATGTACCAACTCCCAACTATTGTCTGCCCATTGCCAGGACTGCAATTAATGTTGGGAAATCCTAACTCTCAGTACCAAGAAGTGAATCAGCATGGTAACTTTTTTGGAAACGTCAGGTTTTGAAAATTAACTGCATAAGAAAATGATATTTATGCCACATTTCCAAATGTCTACTACTGAAATTCACCTAAATAATAACTTGGAAAGAAGCTGAATATGTCTATGTCCCCATAAGTGATGTGGTATCTGAAAGGATTTTGATCAGAACTTTTAACACTCACATTATGCACATCAAGAGTGAAACCCTTAAGGGTCACACATGGGCTATGCTGTTTGAGTGGAAGGCTTGAGTGGAAATGGAACCCATCTTTGTGGAACTGCAGCACCACTTTCCTCAGGGTTCACCAGTCTGTGGGCTAATTCAGTAGCCATTGCTCCTTGACTATGACTAATTCCGGGATTTCCCAACACTGTCTGCAAAAGCACAGCACCAGTACCCCATTCATGCCCACATATTTGGAACTGTCATGGAGACTTTGACATTCAACTTTGCCTAGGACTGTTCTGAAGTGGGAAGTATTAGGGATTTTGTGGCACAGAGGACCTGATCTGAGCAATTTGCAATAAGTGAATTTCATCTGTAAGTAAATAGTGAAGGCTATTACAAGCTGTATATTTTTAATTAAAGCAATGATGTTGGGTCATTTCACTGTTTAGAAAAAACATACATTGTATGTATCTCAATTTGTATCATAATTATAACATTTAATGATGATGAATTGTAAGGGACATATGTAAAAGATAATGCAACTGATGTATTTGTAATTGATGTGGAACAACATAATTAATTGTCTCAGAGTTCCTCAATATATTATTCTACTAAACAAGATGCTTGAAGGTAACACTTGAGTTTTAAATGTGATGTGAAGTCTTTATTTAAAGCATGACTTCCTCTGTGTGATATTCTCAATTATTTTTCAGCAACAAGGAATATCAGGTTTACTACTTTTATTCTTGTATTCCCAGGTGGCTCTACATTAAAGCAGCTGAATTGATTGATTTATTTGTATACAAAGCTAAAGTCTGTTGAGAGTTATTTTTAAAACAGGTATTTAAATAAACAGAGCAAAGAGAAAACAAACATTTTTTGAAGTGGCAAATTTAAATAAAAAAGTTTTTAAAAGTTGCTAGTTTTTAGAAGGTAGAAAAAGGAAATAAAACAACACCTGTCTTCTCCAATGTATGCAAACAAAAAATGAAAACTGTGACACGGTACCCTAAGGTGCTACTCGAAGGTCCCATGTTTCAAACCCTTACTAAACTAACTGGTCTACTGCTATGAGGACAACAAGATAACCCATGAGACTGTCTGCAGATTGTGCTATAAGAATCAATTTATGTATCTGGCATGAGTTCATGTAAAATATATCAAATATGATCTCAATTCTTGACTTTAGTAATTGCATTCACTTCCACGGAGTTTATCTGTAAAGAATTTGGTCCTCTGTTTTTACATATAATATGTTTAGACTGTACTCTCCAATTCAGATTAATTTACACTGTAAACTCTTTGGAGCAGGGGCCATATTTTGTTCTATGTCTTTTAAAGCACTGAGCACACGCTTGATGCTTAATAGTAACGAAAAATGAAGAGGTTTTTTCTTCCCACACTCCTAATTGCTTTCAATGGGAAAAAAAATGCACCAGTTCCGAAACTTTGCCCATCTTCCAATACTCACTGAGAGAAAACTTATTCTTCTGCTATTTCTATACTCAAAGTCAGAGCTCAAGATGCATATAAAAGCTGGAGACAATGAACCCACCAGCTTCATGTATTTTTCATTATCTAAGAGATGGGCTTCCAGTTTCAGTACAGTTAAAATTTAGTTTTATTTAAAGTTTTATTTCATAGCAAACTTTCAAAAAATGTCTAGGTGAAACTTTAAGCAAACAGATTTCATAGTTGTTTTTCAGTTTCAGTTATACCAATGTATAAGGGTCTTTTTCTTGACAGTCACAGCCAATGTTTAGTCATATTAAAAAAGAAAACCCAGGATGAGACCACTAAGATTAAATTACAATTATCTATCTTAAATAATTTCTAGGCAATCAATGTTTGATTTGAAATGGAAATTCCAGTCTTTAATACTGTTAATATATTATCAGGTCCATGAAGAAATGCAGATTTTTTTAAACATATGCCATAGTAACATCTTTTAACTCTTATTGACATTGTTATTTTCAACAGTTTTAAACTATTTATAATCTATACAAGCATGTTGCTTTCTAATAAGCCTCCACCATACTATAAAATATCAATAAATCTTTATGAAGACAGAAATGATATCGTCAATATTGAAAGAGAATGTTTGCTGATTTATATTTTTAGGTAGAAGGAAATAGAAGGGATCAAAAGAACAATTCTGTCTGCATTCAAATGATCTATAAAAAGTTTTGGCTTAATTTATGCTGTGTGAAAGCCCTGAACTAGTTTTCAGTAACTTTATCCTACAAAAGAGTTCCTAATCAAACAAGACCTGCCTAATTAACTCCTAAAACTACCTTAAGTCCAACTTGCTTCTCCTAGTTCTTAGAAAAGTTTTAATGACTCAGATCAGGCATCTGAATACCAGCTGTCACCTTCCAATATCTTTCTTGCTTTTTAAGCAAGGTGCTTTTGTACTTCTCTCTTGTGCTTTGAGAAGGGCTTTGTTTGTAACAATTTGGCATCTCCATAATACTGTGGGTTTTTCCTTGCTGTTTTTTAAAGAATGGTAATCAAATGGAAAACTGAATACTAGGCCAAAATTAATTGTCACATGTTCACATTAAACAGTCTAGGCCAAAACTATGCAGGAAAATGTGCATTCTATCCACTACATACTGACTGCAGAAACCACAATATTAGAAAAAGTCACTTAAAATATGAAAATGGGCTATACTCATTTTTAGTTTTTGTATGTCAACACTGTGTCTGTAGTTATTTATCTAATTTTTTTAATTCTACAGTGCACCCTTGCTACATCTTAAATTAATTTCAGGTAAACGTCCTGGTCATTTCAAAGATAGCATAAGAAATGCTAAAAGATAAGATGCCCACAGATCATTGGCCTACACCCTACAGTAAATAAGAATGCCCACAGAGACCTTGGTTAAAATTAGCTACGACATAACACAAGTAGTGGGAGAATATCTGGGACGCTCCTTCCCAGACCAATTACCCAATAGGATATGTTCAATGTGGTTCATAAACATACTAGTGTAAAAGCTGGACAATCCTTAAGAAGTCATCACCATCATTCCTTTTCCTATGAAATTCAACTGTATTAGAAAAGGCCTCAGATTTCCCCTTTTCTTCCTAGTTTGGGACACTGACTACAACCCAGAGCAGCAGAACAAAATAAAACAAAACCAAAAACCTAAGGAAAGGGTGGATAGGTTGAAAAAAAGTCCAAGGAGAGCAATATAAGCTGACTCCTTCCCCCACTTTTGGGGATCCCATCAGGCCAAAGAAGTGCCCATGCATGGACCAATTAAGATGCAGAGACTGGAACTAAGTGCCCTATCCCAGCCTCATCTTGCCAAGCCCTGCTCATGCACAAAGCTGTCAAGAAGGTGGCAATTCAAGCAAAACCTAGGGATGACTTTCCCCCACCAGTCCAACTAAATCCCACCTTTATCAACCCCTCAAGAAACTGGGGCAGCGCTAATGATTTGACTTACTGTGCAAATATGCTGAAGCCCACTGATTAAGGTGCAATGCTTAAGTGTTATGCTAAGGCTTTGATCAAGGGATTGCAGATCCAAAACTGAAAGTCATTTGACAAGAGAGATAATACACTGGGCTGCACACAGTCAGAGATGTGAAAAGGTCCAGTAAGGGGGCACAGTTACCTCAAACAGAAATAAACCAGACATGCTTACTTCATGAATCCTCATCTCTAGCTTTCAATAGGATTTTTCTGGAAACAACAATAAAACTAAAAGTAATATTTTAAAATGAATTCGATGAATATGTGCCAGAATACACAGAACGCAATTTTCATTTAATGACTACATATTATACAGGCTACGTGATGACTTAAAGTAAATATGTTATTTATCTTCATGAGTGCAACAGATGAGTCTAGTGTAATTATATGACTGTTAAGTTATCAATAGTTCTCAGCAGTGAAGATAATGCCATCTTGAATTTAATTCATCACATATTATACACTATGTTTAGAACATTCTTTTTTTATGTGTGTATTATTGTATTTTCTCACTTATTTGATCTCTTAATCAAAAAATAATTAACTGCAAATACATTCTCTCCAAGGAATGCTGCAGAATAGCAACAGGAACATCATAAACTGTCATATTTCCTTCACTCCTTGAACAGACCAACATGAAAATAGGGTGTGCTTATGTTACAATTGTTGCATTTGGTAAAAACCAATGAAGAAAAACAACATTTATTTGTGTAACTATAATTCTCATTATGTTTTATTTTTCTTGAGGCCATGGAATCAGACTTCTGTGTATTATGCACAACTCCTCCCAATTTTAAGCTGAAGAAACCAGATGTGAGAAAATACACTTCTCTCCCCGGTCATCATTTAGGCAATATTCATGTCGTTAATTACAAAAGCATGTGACAATTAAATGTATCACACCCCCATGGCTGTATCAGCTTCCCTCTACTCAGGAATCTATATCATCAGACTTTAACATTTCAAAATCCTGAGAAACTTCAAATATATCATGGCTTTGAAACCCAATATTTTGCAACCCTTCAGACTAGAAATGGAAGTTTGTCCCACTGGGCAGAGGAGCGTCACAGATTCTTGCACATTAACTAGTCCTCAGCATGTGCAGCTTCCCTGGAAAGTTCCTGAAATATTAGGCTTTGAATTAATTATTTTTAGATTTAAAATCATTTTAGAAGAATATTACATTAATTTTTTTTCTTTCCTTCACATTCCTCCACTGCTGGACTAACGGTAACTAAATTGTGATGCTAGCGGACCAGGCGCCAGCTCATGCCAAAGTCCCATGTCTTTCCTGATAAATGCATAGCTTGAATCAGTCTGGCTCACTTGTGTGTCAGTAGTTTTGAAATAGATACTAGAATTATAAGAATGTGTTTATGGAATGTTTATGAGTTGCTGCATGCATTAATTTCACTTTTAACATCCATATCCCGTAATGTAAGGTAATACTTGAACATTTATATTGTGAGCCTCTATGACTGTGTAAATCACTACACAAGAGATGCATTAAATAGTGTTGCTCTTCAACAGAAGGTGTTACATCCTGGACAACAAGGAAGGTCCATCAATCCCAGACAGACTACTATGGAACATTAAAGAGGACAAAAGATTTTGCTGCTCTCCTCTTCCTCACCATTAAGATGAGTAATGCAAGTGGATTCCTCCCATCAGCTGAGTTTGCAGCCCATAGCACATGGGAGGAAGGGAAAACCTTGATAAAAAGGAAGTGAATCTCTATGCTCCTTGGACTCTGGGGGTAAAGGTTTCTAGGCATACACAAGGGACCTTCAACTATTTAGCCTGGGTTAACCCTGAAGAACCTAAAAAGCTTGCTTGTTATAGAAGCTTTTATTACCTTTTGCAACTTAAGCTTGTGACTGATATTTGTATATATTTTTACCTGCTTTTAACTTTGTAAATAAGTCTTGTTTCCTTTTCCTATTTAATGAATCTTTAGATACTTTATTATAGGATTGGCTACAAGCATTTTTGTAGGTGTGATCTAAATGCAAATAACCTGGGGTAAGCGACTGGTCCTTTGGGACAGGGAGTAACCTGAATAATGCTGTGATTCTTGGTGTATCTATCTATTATAAAAATAGGCTCACCTGGGTGGCAAGACAGATCAGAGTGCCCAATGGGACTGTCTTTGACTCCATGTTAAGGCTGTTATAGTGCCTGAGGAGTTTAAACTTGATAACTGGTTGCTGAAATCTAAGTATAGAACTCACAATCAGTTTGCACCCTGGTTCTTAACAGCCCTTCCTGAGGCTGGTACTCAGGCTCTTGAGGTACTGTAGGACAGCTTGCCCTAAGACAGGTACCAAATCACCTGGCTTTACAGAGGAAGAAATACTAGAAATAACCCAGAATTATTATAGCCTCTCTAACATATTCCTGAAATAGTTTTCCTGTAACTTTCATGGTAGATACAAAATATGTGGCAGCGTGGGGTAGTATAAAGATGTTATTGGAATGAATGAAAGGATATTTTGTGTAACTCACTCTTGGCTTTGCCACTCATGAGTAATGTGCTGAACCTAAACTCATGTTTATAAAACCTTTATGGCCACGCCAAACCAACACACACTCTGTATGTGTGATTATATATGTATGTATACACACTGCCTTGTGATGAGCATTCTTCTCCAAGATTGTGTCAAAGGTTAAGGCACAGGAATGTACCCATTCTATTTAAATAAGTACCTTCAGGGTGAAAACCACCAGGATATCTCAGTAACAAACTGAATACATTAAAAAGACCTAGTAATTTAATATAAAGGAATACACAGTGTCATTAATAGAAAACTTGTTAAAATGCATACATGTTGCAATTTGGAACCAGCATCTTCTCTCATTTAAATGACTGGGACTTGCAGGAAAAACCTGCAACTCTGTGACACATTATGATGTTGTAACATTATATAATGGGCATGGCCTTCAGTCTACAGTTAACCCAGGTTCTTATAGGGCTTTTAGCCCAATTTGCCCACTGTCAACATACAAGTCTCTAATCTGGATTTGGGGATGCTGGATGCCTCAGCCACCTTACAAGGCTGGAGGGTATAGGTTAGAACCCAGATTCCATTTCAACTTTGCAGTGAGGACGCAGGCAAAAATTATTCGAGTGCTGATAGTTTTTCAATGTCTTTCCCACATCCCCTCCCCAAAGGGCAGACAAGTTCCCATAATTAACAGGGAAAGAATTCTCAAGCATCTCTCAGCACAAAGAACTATGAGACAGGCCCCTAGACACACATGGGCAAGTGTAAAAACAGTGAGGACACTAATGTCAGTAGAGCTTTGTTGCAGGGACACTCACACATCAGCTAGGCTAAACCAGGTGCTCAGAATCAGTTGCTTCGGTTAACTGTGCAGTGAAGATATATCCAATGTCACAACATATAGAACTTAGGGTTTCTGACCACTTATGGTCACTTCAAAAATCTATGACACATTTGAGCAGGGGTTAAATCCCAATGTCATAATCAGATTTGACCTTTGCCTATCTAAATTACCTGGTAACTTCACTGCCCCCCTACCATCCCTATCTCAGTGGGGACACTATTTGAAATGAGAAAAAGAGAGGGACAATCCTGGGAATCTTGAGAGTTGTAGAGGAAAGCAAGGCCAGGCTTGGCTACTCTAGGGCCTCCTCTCTTCCCAAAAGGCATGTGAATATTATGCCTGTGTCTGTCTGTCTGTGCCAGAGTGTGAGGGAAGAGAATGTAACGGAGGAATTTGAGAGTCAGAATTTAGCAGGAATTTGGATTGGATTACCTGGCTGCGGCTGGCATCGAATGTGGTTTGATCTGAAATGGTTGATGGGGAAATGTCAACTGTGCTGATGTGGATCAGGGCTGAAGAAGTAGGAACTGAAAGTTCACCAGAGCCTTTTCTGGACACATGGGTGGCACAGTGATCATACACAGGAAAATCAGATACAATGCTCCGGGACTTTACAGGGAAGGTGGGAATGATCAAACACAGGGACAGACATGTGGTTGGGAGGGCTTAAGAGACTGGACTGATGGGAGGCAGATACCAGGCAGTGAAGAGGAGGCTGTAGCCAAGCTATTTGCTGGCACCTTCAGTGGCCAATGTGCGGGAGACACTCAAATGGGCAAGCTCACAGAGATAAACATGAGCCCTGGGAGATAACAGGTGGACCCTATTGCCCCTAGATGAAGAAGTCCCTATTGCCCATAGACTGAAGTATCCTTCACAGGTATCCTCATCCCTCTTCAAACAGAGGGAGATGAGGGGAGAGGATTCAAAGAGATGTTGAATCCTAGGGGTTAGGCTTAAGGGGGCCATTCTTGAATACTGTATGTTTGGCATGGGGATGATATAACAACGCACTGCAATGAAATAAGTGGACAGTCTTTTGTGGGGCAGGTTAGCCCTCTTCCCCAAATAAAGATAAAAGTGTAAAGCTAATAAAGTTGTAGTCTTCTGCAATCCAACCCTGTATCTGTGTTGTCTTCTCCTGAGTGTCTCGATTGGATGGTAAACATTTTTTTCACTTCTTCTCCTAAAAAACTTTTATTATATTCACTACATTGCACGCAAGTGGTGATGAGTGAAAGGGTTTCCTATTTATAATTTTGTCAAGTGCCTCGATCCTTACAAAAAGGTGTCATATACATTAGTAAAGACAATAAAAGAACATAATATATAGAGAATCTAGTTATCCCACTTTTGGATGTTTAATGTATTATCTTAAACTTCGAGTCTGTGCTTCTAACATACCAAAAGAAGCATTAAAAATTACAATGGATAAAAATAAAAATACGAAGTGTTTCCCTAAGCAGTTAATACATTAATCTTTTACAGAGCTTCTTTTGTACAGCTGAGTTGTTTTATGCTTATAATGCCTATTATCTTGTTGCAGCTGAGAAAATACTGATAAAAAACTGAAAATCAGTGGTATGGTATTTACATTTGAACTGGGGCAGCATATTTATAAACTTGTTTCTGTCTAGTTCATCAGTTCTCCTCCCCCCATCTCTTTTTAAAACTCTCTGCTGTCAAACTTGAGCCATGCCTGCTTTCTTTAGAGTTGCCAAAAAAACAATCCCAAACCCCAGACGATGAATACAAACAGTTCAGCAAAGTTAAAGTACCACACAGCTTCTGCAAGTAAATAAGCACCTTTCTCTCAGAAGACAAGCAGGTTCTGATTAAAATTTGTGTTTTGACAGCTCACGTCTTTTATCTGGTTTTGTTTGGTTCTTTAAATTGATGACAGGGCACACAGTTGAGCTGGGAGTTGTGATTAAGAGGTCAGGCACTGAATTGAGTACCTTTTTTATCTGTTTTTCTCAACTGGCACTTTAGTCTCCTAAGTTATTCATATCAGCAGGAGGCTATGGGTGAACACCACCCTCCAGTCACAAATATAGAGACAAGCTTCATTATCACCTATTGGTTGAAGTAAATAAACTCCATAGGAGTTTGGATAATCCAGGCATATATATTGCCTTTCAAGCTCAATTACTGTTTTCGTTTTCTTCTTCTGAACCATCAATTCCACTTTGAAAAGCTTAAAAAAATTAAAACACTTTTTAGAAAGGGAACCACTTTTGTCCTTACACAAAAGAGCAGCAAAAGAGGTACTCCCATGGACAGAGTCCGTTAAAAATCAGATCATTTCCACAGTGCTCTCCTATTATTCACCTGCCAGTAAAATATGTACTCTCATTGTCTCTTTCTGAATGCCTATTTTTAATCTGACTGAGGCTATATGGTCATTTTTGTATTTATTACTGAGTTCTTAAGTTTTTTTTTTTCTTTCTAAAGCATGTTTTTCTGTTCTCAAAAACTGGGCCACATGCCTCTGAGGAGAAAGTAGTGCATTATTTCATTCCCACCTTTTCTTCTTTTTTGGCATCTCTGAGGCCTGCTATGCCCAGAAGTGCTTCCACTCAAGCTGGACCATCAAATCAATTATCACAGCAGTCTGCTTCCTAAATATGAATGGCAATGAATGACAACAGGCAAGGCGAACTTTCAGCTTTGATTTGTCATTGGTAATGTAAATTTTGTTTTGTTTTATAGATGTTTGTTAGAGGCTGGCAATTTAGCCAAACTCTCCCCCTGCTGTCTGCAGCTGCATTGTGTCAGATCCTCTGATAAAAAGCTTTGCCTTTGCTGAGCCAAAGATGCCAGAGAAAAAACAGTGCAGGGAACCATTATTGCTATAAAATCTCTTCCTATTGACCTCTTATCCCAATCATTATTACATCTGAAGTAATACTGCAGCACATCAAACATTAATTTGCACTACTTAAAATTCTTAACTGCTTCAGTATTAGAAGCCTCAATTTTTTGGGCTTAATGTTGATCTTTTCACATCAAGTTCCTGGTTATGTGAAATAATTTAATTTAAAAAATATCCTAGGTGCTTGAATCAGATAGTGAATGACAACAAAACATACTGCCTTGGGCAAACTGTATTTAGTTTTCATAATACTATTTATGTGTACTAATCAGTCTATTGTGTGTGGGAACTACACAAGTATCAGTTTAACAAATTGACGAGGAGTTACATATGCTACTATTAATGTTGCAATGTTGTCCTAAGGGGATTATTATTTGTAGGCACTTTATTGATAGAGATAAAGTACTTTAACTGCTCAATAATCATCATCCGGGAGAGGAGAGGGGAAACTGCAAAAATCACAACCACAGTGTGCAAATAAAATCTTATTTCAATGTGCCTATCCATGGCATTCTTTGAACATTTATTTTCTATAGGCAGATTACTTTAGTTCTTTACATTTGTTGTTTCTCAAGTTCTAATAGTGTAAATTTAGTTGGAATAGGAATGAGAACTGTCATGCTAGTTCCTACAGTCTGTAAAAACTGAACCTGACCCTGCTCATTCCTAATTGCTGCCTATCGCAAACAGGAGTGGTCTTATATTGCAGTGCTTGCTCAGTCAATATCTCAATATAACTTTCTGTTTAAAAAAGTAATTTTACCATATAGGTACATAACATAGAATACACGAATAAGCTGAATCTTAGTTCTTTATACATGGAGATAGCATAATTTTTTTGTACATAAAAATTGATTTTTATATTTTATTTTCATTTGAATACTGGACCATATCCTGCACTCTTTATCCAGGCAAAACTCACAATAAAAGTAAAAAAGGTGCTTTTGCTTAAGTAAGTTGGTCTATGGAGTTTAACAATATTTTAAGAAGCAAACAACATTATTTGTACAAAGAGTGTTCACATTTATGAAAATAACGACATACTGACGGCAGTTTGTAAAGTCACCATCTTAAATAAAGTGCAGCATGGTGTGGGGCTTTTTTTTTTTTTTAAAAGGATCTTAAACTTCTAGTCTCATGAGTATAAGAAAAGATGCTTTTAAACAGAGAAAGCCACGAGTAAATCTAATGATATTTTCGAGAATTACGTTTCTCATCAGAAATCTCACAGCAAGTTGTGAGAAATACTATCAAAGTGAAAACAGTAGACTTCTTCACTCTGGCATACTAAAAAGATGCATATTAATCTAAAGAGAATGAAATGTCTTACTGTTATGATGAGAAACCATTACTTTAAAGACTGCTACTTTTGGTTGCATTCGGAAATTAACTATGTTTCTACTCATTTATGCAACATTTTATTCAAAATACTCTTTACGTAATTACATTTCTTACTTCTTAAGTCTGAGAACTACAATTTCAAATTAGGTGATTTCAAGCATACCTATATGTCTAGGTGTAAATTAACACAAGCTTTAGCATCAGCTAGAAAAAGGAAAGAGAGCTAATGCTAGGTAATATATCAGAGATTAACATAAACAAATTTACATAATCACACATTCAAAGATATAGTGCAGTCTGTCATGTTTTATTTGTCTCTCTTTAAAAATGATTCAATTTGACAAAGAGCGTTTGGACCTCGTACAAGAAATGCTTGTTTAAAATATCAAATGTTGGCCAATACAAGCCACATTGCAAACTGAATTTATTAAAATGAATGTGGTATATATTTCAGTTGGAATTAGCACTGAGTTGTGACAATGCAAAAAGATTAATTCTGGTATAAAGTACACATGCATGAGAACTCAAATGCAAGTCAGTGTAGGCAAATCTGATAACTGAGCCAACTAAAATCAGTAAGAGATCTCGTCACTTTCCCATCTATCAGATTATATGCTGAAATCAAAATTCTGTCCACCAAAGATACATTGATTATTATAATCTTAGACAGAGTACTGTTTTAACTATAATTAACCATATAATGTAAGAGTAAAAATTAGAAAATTTTCTTCTAAAACGGCTTTTGATGTTCTCCTTATTTTATACCATTGGTTCAAAAACATGCTAAACCTAGAATGTATGTTAAGAGGCTGAATTTTTATTTTCAGAAATACTTTTAGGAGAATAAATTATGTAATACAGGAATATGAATGGAAGTTTTACCAAATAATCAACCAGGAGATATATTCTGAAATCTTTGGAGTTAATTTACTTAATCAAATTCTGTTTTAGGATTGATGCCAAAACATGTAATCTGGTGACCATACAGGAATGGTTGTGCTACACTGAAATAATTCTAATTCTACAGCTAGTAATTGATTTCTGTGGGCAGGGCTGAAAATACAAATTCTTTACTTATGTCCTTTTAATGTTCTTGCATTGTAGGTGAATTTTAGTGTTCTTACAGAAGAGACTAATGGTACCACCTAGAGCTAGGCATAAAACAGCAAGCACTGTGCAAGCTGCCCCCATACAGTTCTGATAATAAATACACTTTAATCCTGATTTGCTATTTTAGTACTCTCTCTCCCTGGAGAAGAGACTGACAGTCATGTTCATACTGCATAGTATTGTAATCTTTTCATGTAAAGGCAGATTACCTCAGATTTTAAAACAGAGAATTCTGCACCTAAAGAAACTTTTCACATGTCATCTGTAAGACTCAGGATTCAGGTTCCACAAGGGGAGAACAGGAGATCTTAACACCAAATAAGCAACTGAATCAACAGATTGTATACAATGTTATCGTGTATAAAATATGTCAAGTAAGGAATTTTATAAAAGCTTGTCAAGTTCTGAATGTGACGGTCATTATGAAATATGTATACAGACTGTGGTTATGAATTATGTAGATATAAAACTATGCTCGCAGTTTGTGCTGCAACATTCAGCTCCATCTCACAACACGGAGGTGGTGAGCTAGGCAGAGTGGGACTAACCCCCCAAACAGACAAGACTAGCTCCAAGTACTTAGCATTGTACCACCCAGAAAAAGACAAGTGAGGGCCATGGAAGTGAATGGAATAACATTATCCCGGAATGAGAGCGAGTATACAGCTCAAGAACTACCTCTTCTGGGCCTATATCTGGGAGCTTCCTGGATTATTTATTAGTTTGCTGGGATGGTACATAAACTATTCTGATAACAGATTTAGTATGTCCCATCTCATTTTCTACTGTTTGATATATGACCAAACTGGGCAAGACCATAGCTTATGTTAGCACTTGATCTGTCCAGTGAGCTGTAGCATGAAGTCCAGTTAGGCACCAGTAATAAGGCAATATTCCTGCCTTTCCATTAGTGGAAACATTTAATATATATTGCACGAATGAGAGAACTTGGCTTCCCAGCAGGGCTTCAGAAACTGTCTCCTGTTTAAAAGGTGTTGAAATTAGCCCCAAACAAAAACTCAGCAGCCACGTTACAAACGCCATAAATTTGGTAACTTTTCACTAGACTCAGGCCTTTACCCAAAATTTAGTACTGGTTTCCTTCTCCTCATGATATTAAAAAATGTGACTGAAAATGGAAGGCTGGGGAGTGAAAGACAGAACTCTTGCCAGTTCATTTAGTACTTAGTCAAAGCCAAATTTGTGCTGTAAAAGAAAGATTTGACAATACCCCTAAAGAATATCCTACCCAAGCCAAACGCTCTACAGATAATTTTCTGAGTGTGAGAGAGAGCTTAGATGTATGGGTCATTCCACTGTTCACACCTTTGGGACCAATTGGAAGATCATGGAGCCTCTAGAGTGTGCTGAAACTGCAGCTGCACCACGCTTGCTGGAGGCAAACTTGGGAAAGATTTGAAAAAGACTAGAAGACTGTTCTGTATGTGAGATCACCTAAGAGGGCCTGAAAGTTGGAATTTTCCAGATAGGAAGTGGAAGGTCTGCAGGTATAGAGTCCCTTGTAATAGATCGTCTCATGAAGGAGTAGTAAAGAAGATTCCCAAAGTGATGCAGTGTCCACTGTCCCTAATAAGTATCTGTTCTATGGAGAATATCTAGCAGAACATTCTGCAGACATATGTCTCGAAAAGCAGAAGTAGTCTGAAGCCAGGTCTGAACTACAATGTTTTGCTGGCTTAGCTATGTTGGTCAGGGATGTGATTTGTGACTGAAATAGCTGTGCCAGCAAAAACTCTTAAAGTGGATGCAACTATAACAGTAAAACTGTGCTTTTGTTGATATAGCTTGTTTCACACCAGGGGGCAGGAATAAATTATGCCAGCAAAAGCACAGTTGTGCTTTCATATCCTCAGCAAGAGTTTCCATAGTTGACTTTTTGCCAGCAGATGGAGTTCAGGTGTGCAAATGCAGACTCCTCCATGAGGGAAAAAAATCCATGATGCAAGTAGAACTGGTAGCAAATAAAATATCACAGTGTTGTGGAATGGAAGACATTCTCTATGGCTAGCCAACGCATGCATCAGGTGAAAAAAAAAATCCCTCTGTAGTGAAAGATAATCTCCATTTATATGGTGCTCCAGTTGCTATCTTGGTGTGCGCTTCTCTTCGGTTAGTATTATTTAGAGAGTATGGTTATAACTCATGCACGAAACATAATGTGGATTTATTCTCTAACTTTGACATTAACGTCTACTGGACATTAGAATTGGACCAAGCTCATTTTCAATTCTGGTGCCTTTATTAAATCACTGTTTTATCTTACCATTATGTGTATGTATTAAAAATGGATCTCCTCATTTCTACACTGAATTTTAACATTAATCTTATGTCTATGCACAGAGACCTGCAAATCCACAGATATCCGCTTTTTATGTGCGGACCGTTTTTGCGGCTCAGATGTGGATACAAATTTTGTATCCGTGCAGGGCTCTATCCATCCAAAGTGCTATTCAATGCAACCAATAACAATACTAATTATTTATGCTGTCCAGTTTCCCACCATGAGTGATGAGTAATATGATAATACCAGCATGGCTTGGAGGAAGAATGGCCTCAAACAGGGCACCCTAATACCCTCTTTCTTGGAAACAGAGAGTTTCACCTGAGCAAGTGTGCTTCCCCTGTCAGCTCAGTGACTGAAGAGCACAAATCCTGGTTTCAACTCCTAACATCCATCAACTGGCACTGACACTAAGACAGTCTTTTTGTAAACAACTGATTGATTTAAACTCATTCTTTCGCACGCCTGGAGCAACAACACACATTTGAAAACAACTCATCCCTTTCTTTTCAAATAAAAACAATATCCACAGATGCCCTGGATTAAAATGGAATCAAAGAAACAGTATTCAGCTAAAAAAGTGCAAATTCCTGTCTCATGAAGGCAGTTTCTAAGACTCTCCTTTGCATTATGCAGTATTATGAAAATGCAGTATGTTATATAGCAGGGCTTATTTGTCACAGAAGCTACTAGCAGTGAGTTACTTTTATGGAGCAAGGTTAAATTTACATATTCTTGAATATACAGCCAGAAGAGAGATAATTTACATTAATTAAATTTGTTATGTTTGAGTGCTTTTTTCATCATGGAAATAAAACCACACAAGGAGATGCAGGTTGCAGCAGCATTTATAATTCACTGACAATCTCCTATTATATGAACGAAGGAAAGAAATAAAAATAAAAGGAATCTTTTGGAATGTTTTCTTCAGCCCTGCTCACTTTCATTATGCCAGTTGTGAATTATGCTTCATAAGATAAATAACTAGTCATGAGTGAAAAGATGTGATGCTCCAGAGCACATCTTCAGGCCTGTTGGGCTGACTACCTGTCAGACAATGTTGAAACTAGGATTATGCCTTGAACAGGTGACAAACCACTGATTTGTAACTCTAAATCAAATCTACTATATTTAGCTCAACTCAGTCAACTATAATTAATTAGCCCACAATTAAAATAACTTCTTACTAAATGTTTTTAAAAGATTAAATTAGTAGAATGTATATTATATATCCTAACTCTAAACTTTAAGGATCTATCTATCTATCCATCCATCCATCCTTCATTATTTCAAAGGTTTTCCCTCCTGGAAGCAGGAAAACAACAATTCATCACCTGATATACTTTAGTGATTTAAAAACAAAAATAGAAAGACAGATACTCCATTTTTAAACATATCTTCAGTTTAAAATAGTGGGTTTTTTCACTTAGATTGATAATGTAGCGCCAGATGCTCCCACACATAGATCTCTTACTGATGCTAACAGGTAATGTGTGAGAGAAACAACTGGCATATAATGCCCCTCATTGACACAGTAAAAAGAAAAGGTAGGTATGTTCTTTCTCTCTCTCTCAAACACACAGAGTAAAGAGTGTTTAAGGGGGAGCACAAATTCACTTTCTTTGCTAAAACAGTGGGATAATTGTCCCTTGTTTCCTCTCATGAGCTTCCCCCAAAACCCACCTCCTCTTTCCTGGCTTGTGAAAGAAGCACTCATCAGACAGAAGAATATGGAGTGTGAGCAGCAGGAGGAGCTCATTTCTGGCTGGGCACAAGAAGCTCCAAATCCCTTTCTGCCAATAGACTGAACACACAGGGAACCTGATAGAAGAAAAACAATTATCTAAGTCCCCTCGCTGCCTCCTTTCCTCTATAGAAAGATTTGTTTTCCTTTCTCTCAAAGGGGGCAAGGAGAGAATGAGAAAGAGCCTACTGTCTCCAGCTCCCCCAGCCCTTCAGAAGAAAAGGGAGTCTCTGCTAAAACCAAGGAGATATAGAATGGCTTTCAGTTCCTTCTCTCTTCTCCTGGCACTCCGTAAGTGTGTGTGAGTGACGTGGGATTGGGGGAGGTCCCTGGGAGCACAAGGGTTACTCCACTACAGAGGACCACATTCTGCTTGCTTGCAGACATTTACTCCTTTCAGACAGCTATAGTCCCTTGTCCCCATTTTTCTCCTCTGCCATGTACCATCACTCAAGATGATGTCATGTCACTTTACCACACCATATCAGTACCTGCAGTGACATACATTCACTAAAATTGATGAGCTCATTCTCCTATTTTGACTTAATTAAACCAGTGCTCTCAGTATTTCATTTTCTGATGTCATCTTTGTGGAACACTAGCTGTTACTTTTATTTGCAGCTAAGGAGACTGGAATTTTCATAAAATAGAACTTCCACTGTTTAGTCTCATCTCAGTGACAATTTGGGTTCTGTAATTATTTCAAGTTTAATATCTCAGCTATTTCAAATCACTTCCACAAATTAAAAATCAAGATACTGACAACATATTTGTTTTTAATCTGCGTATTTTAAGATTTTTCCTTTCCAGGCGCAGCCTCTCCAGAGCACTACTAAATTGCCTTTCAGGCAAAGCCACAAGCAGTGTTTCAACAAGAAATTTCCAGAACATTCTCAGCATCTTATTCTATTGAATAGGATGGTGGAACCCAAAAAACGTTTCTGAAGCAGTAATTGTCTTTCTAAATAACAGCTAACTTCTGCCTTTGGATGCTGGCGTGGAAATCTCAATGAAACTGATGAAAGCTGTACACAGGCATCTGAAGACAGAATATGACCTAAGTCTATCGCTCTTTCATAGATAGGCTTTGTAAGTTCCTGATTAGGATGTATCAAACCTTCTCTTCACATTGCTTAGTGAAGAACTATTTCTCTTAGCAAAAAAAAAAATCTGTTTCTCTCAAACATTGCTAGTATCCGCCCTCTGGCCACCATATTTTTTTTGAATTTCAGGTCTCCAAGTTCTGACAATCAGATTTTAGGAGTCAGTTGTATGCTAATATGCAGTGAACTTTTCTGAGTCCCCTGTAGTCTAAAATGAAGGCCATACATGCACCCTATTTGCAGATGGCGGTGTTTAATTTATATTTTTATACTGATATTTAAAGCTTTAGAAATAGTTGAAAATTTCTGTCAAGAGCCAGACAATTCTTGTCACAGTGGCAATATCTTGGCTACCAGCATTCTGCAGAAACATACTTTTCCCCAAGAGTAAATTCTGCAGGGCATTGATAATACTCTGATTGCACTCATATTATACTCCCCTTAACTGGTATTTGTAGCTCTTTTGTGCACTTGCTGCATGGGATAATTTTCTTGGTTTAAGTCAGTAACACAGTGTACAATCAGTAATACAGTATTAAATAGGTGGTTATGGTTTGGGCATAGTCAGGTTTTGTATTGTATTTATTTACAGGAATTTCTAGAATGCTTACTACATAACACAGGCGCACTTCTGAAGGTTACTCTAATTTTTAGCACACATAGGAAAAACTGACCATAGGTTGTTTAGTGCCTGCCTTCAAGTCAAAGATACAGTGAAAGACTATCTAATACAGACATTTTCCTCAGGTAAGGCTTCAGTGCAAAAAAAAAAAAATCCACATAAAAGATTCCTAGAAGATCTCTGAACATTAAAAAAGTGGGCACGGTCAGAAGTAACTTGGTGGGAGTAGGACAAAGCCAAAAATACACATATACTATCCTAGAGAACAAAGTAGGCTGCTACAGGAAATGAATTATAAAAGTAAAGCTGCTCAGAGTAGCTTTAACTTACCAGCAAAAAAATCTGCACACTCACATCATTCCACCCCCATATGGCAAAAGATAAATGTTTCAGTGTTTATTTAAGTACACAGGTGCCATCTGCAAATGTGTGGCCTTAATACCAGATGACAAGGTTGGCTACACATTCCCATAGGCCTCTTACTACAGATTCAACCATATGTGTAAGTGTGCAGTGTACCATGTCTTCCCAATATCAGTGAGGCGGTTTTTTTCTTCAATTTCTACCAATAGGTGTTTCAGCCCATGAGTAGTGCTATTTGGTGTACAACACTTTTTTTTTCTCATGATGGGATGCATTCTGCTTTAGACAGCTCAATATTACAGCAATTTCTGCAGATTTTTGATGGTTGAGCATCTTTCTGTGAATTGGGGAACATAATTTCTCTGCAGAGCCTGCACTCCATTACATTGCTCTGCCTTCGAACATTCTATCTTTTCAGCTGCCATTTCTAACAGCAGCAGAGTATAATATAATTACAATACTACTACTAAAATTGCCTTTTAGCAACAGTTTAAGATAAAAAATATTTCATCTGTGGGGAACTTAGCACTAAAAACTGTTTCTCTTTATTGAAGAAAAAATTTCAACTAGATTCTAATGATTTTTTACTCTGAGAATAAGTTTAAAACAAAATTTCTTTCCTTAATTTATTTAATCTCTGTTCGTTTGGCAGGTATATTACTTTTGCTGCTGTGATGCAAACATTGTTGCCCTCAATGATAGGTGTTATTTCCAATGATATGGATGTCTATTAGCATTAGGATCTATTTAATAAATATTCATAAAATCCACTCTTCTAAAACAGGAATTTTATATAGTCTATTCCATTAAACATAAGTTTATTTTATTTCTCTCCATTAGGACAAGGAATGAACATTTCAGTCAGTCTCCTTTTGAAGATGTTTGGCCTAATGGATGACACTTAGAAATAAAATAGACTTATGCATAATGGAATAGGCTGTCCAAAATCACCCTTGCTTTGAAATGTGTTCATGCTCATGAGGAAAAGAATTTATGGAGTATCTGCAGAATACCTGACACAAACCAAAAGTTGGACACTAGTTATTTAATATCTTTAAAGAATGAAGCAAGCAGGCACTGCTTAGTTTAATTTGTTTGTAAGAGAACAAAACTGAGAAACTGGTTGAATTTAAAACTGTTGTTTGTACATCATACTACTAGAGTTTCTATATCACTAACATTAAAGAATAATCGTTTGGCTTCCTATTCACACCAACATAAATTTCACCATACTTAATAAATAAATAAAAATCTTCTAAATAACCTAGTTATGGTTGAATCATATATCCAATTCTTATTTACTTATTATCCATAATTCTTGCAGAACATAAAAATGTATAACTTGATAATATAGGAGCTGTGATTGTAGGAAATGAATGATGCAATTCCTAAGGTTGGATTATTTCCCCTCCTCCTTTTGTGGGAAGAAAACAAACTGCATTCCTGTCTTCTTGGGCTGACTGACAGCTCTTGTAGTCTGACCTAATGAACCTTTCAGCCCTTTCAGCCCAAAAGCCTTCACATATCTCCTCGTAAGTAATTTTACCCTTGTCATTGTCTCTCAACCCCCGCAGTGGTATGACTGTAGTGCCAAGGTGCCAAAAAACACTGTAAACATTTGATGAAGGCCAATCCATGCAGGAATGCTTTCAAGTTAATTGGGGGGGGAGGGGGGATTTTTTTCCCCAAAGGTTCATTTGGAATTCAGCTCAAACGATAGTTTCTTTACTTAAATATGCAACAAATTTAACATCATAATCTGATATTTCACCTTATTTCAGTTGTGAAGTATCTTTTCTTTACCTCTTCTATTATTACTTTGTAGAGAAAAAAATCAAAAGCTTGGCAAACCGTTATTTTAATATCTTCATTGATTTACAAGCATACAGCCACTTCTGTACAATTTTAGGTGAATAATTTGCAATTGCTTTAATCAAAAGGGCAATTACTTACCTATAAGCAGATTTCTCTAAAAACACTATAAAGCTGTAGAATGAATACACACTCCTGAACAGGAGGCATCTTGTGCATGGCATCCAAAGACACAGTCAAAGACAGTTAATTTTTTTTAAGTCATACAGTAAATTCTATATTTCTTATCTGTTTTAAGGATAGCAATTTAAAATTATGATATAAAACTTCCTGGGGGAGGTGGGAGAGGATGGGATAGTGTGTATATTGATTATACTAGTCTCACAGAATCCTACCTACAGGTTAGTAATTCTTCTCTTACTAAAAGATACTGTTTATGAATATTGGAAATGCCAGGTAGAAAGAGCTCTTTATACAGATTAATATAAATATAACAAAACATACAAGAGAACATCCTTCACAGCATGATCTAAAGAGCACTAAGCTTCATGTAAGCTCCTCAGAGCATAGACCATATCTTCTTGTATTTCTCTGTCAAATGACATTCAAAACTCTGGCATCATAGAAACAATTAAAAAAACCAATATAATGTTGCTATTAGGACTGCTACTATTATTAATAAATATATCAACATCCTACCTCTACCAGTATCAAAGAAAACTCATCCTATCTAAACCACCTGGGAAGAGACAGGATTCTTTTAATTACATTTGTGTGTGAGAGACAAAGAGAACCAAGCTGTTTTAAGTACTTATATTAGATATATACACGGAACACAAAAGGGACACACATACACAGCATGGACACCTTAACATCCAAGGTTGGTGGGAAGAAATGTGAACTCATTTTGGCAACAATTTCTGAACTTCATCTACTCCAAACTTTGAGCATCTCAGCAGCATTATGTTGAGACAATAACACATACGAATATGAGAACTCCGTGTTTCAGCTTCGCAAATTTTCATGGAGATACTGATATGAAATTACATCATAAAACTCTGATGACAAGGTCTTGACATGGCCCTTTCAAGGGTTCAACAATCGTAGCACATAACAGTGAGTGACACAATCAAACATAAAGATAACCATGCAAGTTCAGTCCAGTGGTCTTTCAAATCCGGTACCCTGTGTCTGATGGCCAATAACAAATGCATAGAGGAAGGTGCCAACCCCTTCATGTTGGTCAATTATGCAATAATCTGCTAGTAGGCACAATTTATGCCTAACCTGATCAATGCCTTATGCCCTGAAGCATGCAGATTTATGTCCCTTATACTTTTTACCCTGTGTAAGGCCCTAATTCAGGAGAGTACTTAAGCACGTTAATTCCAATTAACTTCAATAGGAGTGAAGTACATATGTAAGCACCCCTCTGGCATAAGGATACTTTAATGAACTGGGACTTAATGTAATTGCGAATGTGATTGGGATCTAATGTGATTGAGGATTTTAATTATACATGTAAATGTCTAACCCCTCCCCCCCTTTTTTAAAAAAAATCATACTACGTCCTTTTCTTCAATGATATTTTATGGCAGTGAGCTCCACAAGTTAATTATACATTGTGTAAAAATAAATTTTACATGTATTGTCTTTCAATTTAATTAAATCTCAGCTTATTTTTGTATCATGAGGAAGGGTAGAATCAAACATCTTTAGTCCTAGTCTATACAGAACAGGTTTTCTGGTACAGGCAAACCCTCCTAGTGTAGATGCAGCTTACACAATAGGCAAAAGAGTTCTTTTGCTGGTATAGCTTATATCAGTTACCCAAAGCAAAATAAGTTATGCTGGGAAAAGCACTAAATGCATTTGCACTAGGTCTTTGCCTGCATAGAAATGTCTTAAAAAAAAACACAAAATCACACACCTAACCAAGAATACTATACTAAAGCTTACACTGTAGACCTGGCCTTATTTACTTATACTATTTATAATTTTGTATCCCTTTAATGAAGGCCTCCTCTTATTTGTCCCCTCTCTAAAATAAACAGTCCTGATCTTCTCAATCTCTTCACATGAAAACTTTCCAGGTTTTTAATAATTTTGCTTGTTTAGTTCTGAACTTCTTCTATTGCTGCCATATTTTTTGAAATACAACGACCAGTATTTTATTCGATTCTTTATACATCTTAGTTTATTTTTTGACTGCCTCTGCCCATCAAGAACAGACTTTCATTTAGCTCTCCACAGTAATACTATTTGTCCTGTGTAAAAAAAGTTAATTTAGAACCCAATTATGTGTGTGTGTGTGTGAATAAAAGTATTCATTTCAACATGCATTACTTTCCATTTGCCACAGTGAATTTTATCTGCAGCATGTTGCCAATTTATCTAGTTTTGTCAGTGTCTTCAGAAGTTAACAACAGTCTTATCTACACTTACTTAAATTAAATAATTTTGAATTATCTGAACATTTATCACCTCCAGGTTTATCTCATTTTACAGATTATAAATATATATTGAAATAGGTAAGGAACTGCAGGGAATCCCCCATGACATGATGATGAAAACTGACCATTTATTCTTACCCTTGCTTGCAGATTCATAGCCAGTTCTGAAGCTATTTCAATGCTTTACTTCTTGCTCATGACTACTTAATATGGTTAAAAGTCTGTTTTAAAGGTCCAAATAAATTACATCATTTGGTTCTCTTTTATCTACTATTTTGCTGACACACAATGAATTCTAGATGTTATATAATTATAGTTAAAATGATCTTTAAGCTAGTTTTCTTAGGCTTGGTCTACACTAGCCTGTTATTTCGGAATTAGCCGAGTTATTTTGAAAAAAAAATGATTCTGTCCACATGACCAAACGGGTTTTTTCGATTTAACGGGCTCTTTAATTCGATTTCTGTACTCCACCTCAGAAAGTGGAGTAGTGCTTACATCGACATCACAATCCCAGGTTAAAGGTATTGTGGACGCAAATCGACGTTATTGACCTCTGGGAGCTATCCCAGGATGCTCCCTTGTGACCGCTCTGGTCAACACTCTCAACTCCAATGCACTAGCCAGGTGGGCA
>NC_133776.1:68882007-68994130 GCF_003597395.2 Chelonoidis abingdonii
CTGAGCGGGCTCCATGGTTGCCGCGCAATGGCACCTGCACAGGTAATCCTTGAAAAAGGCCAGAAAATGAGCTGTTCAGTTCAAGATGGCCGATAAAAGGCGATAAATGGTTGTCTTCTGTAGCTTCCACGGGAGCCCAGGACAGCTTCCGCCGCTTTCTACAGATTGCCTATGCGGCTCTGTTCATGATGGCCAAGAAACAGCAAGGAATTGTTGCCTTCTGTAGCTTCAATGGGAGCCCAGGACCGACAACATGGAAAAAGTGGCGGAAGCTGTGCGGCTTTGTTGACGATGGCCGAGAAACGGCGGGAAATTGTTAGATGAAAGAGTAGATAGAAAGAGGAGAGGACATTCAAAGTGGATTCAACATACCAGAAGACAGGCGCTGCATCATCTGCTAGCAGCATGGCGTCTGCTGTAGCTTTCACGGAGGGAAGAGTGAGTGATGGCACACACCCATAAAAAACGGTGAGACTGCTTTTGCCCCATCACGCACTGGGAGCTTAACTCACAATTCCAATGGGCGGAAGAGACTGCGGGAACTGTGGGATAGCTACCACAGTGCAACGCTCCGCCATTCAGTGCTAGCTTTGGTACTGTGGATGCACTCCCACAAATTCATGCGCTTTAGTGGGGACACAACATCGAATGTATGAACTCGACTCAGGAAATTTGAATAAAATAACTTTGAATTAATGTCCAACTGTAGACGTGGCCTTAGTGTGAAGTGTAATGACAGGTTCCTTGCCTGACTGACCACCAGATAAGGCCCCAAAACAACAGGGCCCCCAAAAATGTTTTTGTTGTTGTTGTTGTTTTCTGAATAAATAAGCAAGATATTTCTGTTATGTGGATCGGTGTTCAGCCCAAACACAGACACAATAGCATTGCTAAACTCATTTTGTATTAGTACTCAGATAGGACTTCAGACAAAAGTCCCAGCAATTAACAGTTGAGAAGTGTACCATCTATTTATTTTTTGACTTCTTACACATAAGCATTATTCCTGTTCAATATGACATTAATTCACTCCAGTATGTTGACATTATTAAAAATTGCAACCTGAGCACAGAAAGCATAACATATACATCCAACTTTCAAATTGTGAACAATGTCACATGATTTGTAGCCAAAAAATTCCATACATCATTGTTAATGTATTGATATAAACAGTATTTTGCAAAATTTAAGTTAAATGATAATTACAAAGCTCAGTGAACTGAATGAAAATGTTGATAGTTAGATAAATGCTCTTAAAAGGTCAATTAATTCATATGAACCACATAGCTCAGCTGAAAATTGTCTAAACCGCCATCTTCTTCCTCCAGCTATTGGAACATGCGTATTGTCTCTCACAATAATTGTTTGGGGGAGAGCAGTAGGGGGAAGAAAGCTACTTCAGGAGGTATGAGTAATCTCAGATACGATAATAACTCCGTGGGAATAGAAGCACTAGGGTACCTAATATAGTTCAAACATCACTTGTTTGCACTCTGTAGTTCATGAGACCCCTGTGGGTTTGATATTTCCATACATATCACCCTTGTAAAGGTTCAGTTATAATTATCATGTTTATGTTCCTCATAACAGAATATCTTTGTTAAAAATATAATTTGAAATCCCTAGAAGCCAATAGCAAAATTAAGGTTAAAATATATCAACATTTATACAAACATTTTAAACAACAAGATGTTCAATGTGTACAATAAAGAATATATTAGCTATATAAGGAAAAACCTATAGGGAAAAGCAGCAGAGAATCCTGTGGCACCTTATAGACTAACAGACGTTTTGGAGCATGAGCTTTCGTGGGTGAATACCCACTTCGTCTGTTAGTCTATAAGGTGCCACAGGATTCTCTGCTGCTTTTACAGATCCAGACTAACACGGCTACCCCTCTGATACTATAGGGAAAAGGCAATATCATAGACTGTAAAAAAAAAAAATAAAAAAAATCACCCAGCCCTTTAAGCTTATTAGATGGGTACAGGAGACTGTAATAGGATTATGAGTTTTGGTTTAGCCTGTCCATCATTCCAAAATCCCCATAACTAAAGGGAATATCTTCACAGGGGTCTGAGTTTAACATTGAAGCTGCTTTATTTAATTCTTCCTATTATATAATGCTGAGTGCTAATTAGTTCCATCCACTTTCTTCAGGCATGTCAATAAAGTAGCTTTGAAGCCAACCTTCTCTGAATTATGAATTAACCAGTTTTTGTAACAGCAAAATTTATGCAAGCCAGTTAGCCAACTTAGCACACTTGCCTGTAATACAGCTGCAGTGTTATTGTAGCATGGCTGCAAGGAATTTGCTTTCTGTAAATCTGCGTCTTCTGCTACTTTAAACTAGGAAAATTCATTATCGCTGCATTGTTATTATGCACTTCTTGTTTTGATAGGACTAATGACAATTATTGAGAGGAATGATGCTGTCACAGATCTTACAACTATTTTTACGATTTTATATACTTTAGAATGAGATGTCAAATACACACACAGTCCCTCAGGACAGTCTAAGAGAGGCCACAAAGCCAAAAATAAAAATGTACCCCCGTCTACATTCATAATAAAGTTTTTCTGATGCCACCCAGTCCCAGATATTTTCTCTCACTAATAAAAGCATTAAAATAAATATAATGGCATGACTTGCGTCTTTTGAAGGGAAGAGCAAAGCAACATTTGTAACTGATCTCCGCACACTGCCTTAAAGCTTTTTAATTTTCAAAGACCATTATTATCCTTTTAGCTGCTATTGTAATAGCAAGTTATATCAGTTTTAACTGCTCTAGAGGAGCCAGTGTATATGCATTTCTTGTCAAAGCCTCTACTTCATCAGTCTCTTAAGCCTCCTTAAAATATTACCATGTCTTTAAACTACAGCAGAAGTGATGATATAGGGCATGATGCTACAACCCTTACACACAAGGAGTATGAGTTCATGAGAATACCTGTGTATATATAGACTGCAGGACCAGGTCCAAAAATATTCATGAAAGAACTGATACAGTATTTTCAGCACAGAATTATCAGTTCTTCCTCTGAGTTATTAAAAAGGTTCATAAGTTAGGAATAACAGCTATAATTGCAATAATCTCCCTCTTTCTCCCCTGCTAGCTCCCACCAAAAAAAAAAAAAAAAGTCATTTTTTTAATCCAGAATGTGTGAGTAATACTGAAAGTTACAAGCACCAGAGTAAAAACCACCAAATAAACCAGACAATGTATGGGATCACACCTTTCCTGAGACAGATGCAAATATACAGAGAAAAATATACTTACACATTATTACTTCAGGAGGAAGGGGTAGCTCAGTGGTTTGAACATTAGCCTGCTAAAACCAGGGTTGTGTGTTCAATCCTTGAGGAGGCCACTTAGGGATCTAGGGCAAAATCAGTACTTGGTCCTGCTAGTGAAGGCAGGGGGCTGGACTCAATGACCTTCCAGCTCTATGAGGTAGGTAAATCTCCATATATTTATATTACTTCCTTGCTGTCCACTGGATGGAAAGAGTATATGTGCAATGTCACTTTGCAGGATCTGGGACTAATGTAGGGAAGAACTGTCTGACTGTGGAATGAAGGGCAGGATATTTTCATTGACACGGTTGTTGACAAATGCTGGCAACAGAACTGCACATGCAATCTGGACAAGTCAAATATGAAAGTGAAGTACTGTGGAGCAGTAAGAAGGAGAGAGAAAACTGAAGAACAGGTGAGATTCATTTGTCTGTATACTGCCAAGATCATTCACAAGTGGCCAAATATTTATATTTTGGGCATTGGGTGAACTGATGGTTTAAAGCTTATACACCTCTACCCCGATATAACACAACCCGATATAACATGGGTTAGCATACAATGCAGTAAAACTCTGACACGCTGCTCTGAGCACTGTGTGTTAAGGGTGTCGGGCAAGGGCCGAGGGGCTCAAGAAGGGACAGAGGGTCTCAGGGGTGGTCAGGGGCTCTCCCCAGAGTCTGGGGGGCAGGAGCTGTGGGAGGGCACTTTTGGAGACCCTGCAGTCCCAGAGTGGCCCGGGGGACTAGTAGGGGGGTGCTTCCTTCGTCCCAGACCCAGCCATGTCGCTCAGGGGAGGAGGCTTGGGGGAAAAGATCCCCCTGCACTCACCAGCAGCGGCAGAAGCGGAGCAGCCCGGACCCAGCCCGTTCAACTCCGCCAGCTCCCAGTCGCAGTGCTCCGCTTCCCGCCGCAGGTGAGTACAGGACCTTTCCCCGGCCACCTCCCAGCGACATGGCTGGGACTGGAGCATGGAAAGCAGAGCGGGCTGGGGCTGTGTTGCTCCACTTCCTGCTGCAGGTGAGCGTGTGTGGGGGCATCCTTTCCCCAACCTCCCTGCACTCACCGAAAGCGGGAAGCGGAGCACCATGGCTGGGAGCTGGCGGAGTGGAGCGGACTCGGGCTCGGCTGCTTTGCTTCCCGCTGCTGCCTGTGAGTGCCTGTTGGGGGTGGGGTGGGGTGGGGTGGAAAGGTTTCGGAGCAGTCAGGGAGGTTGGGTCCTGGGGGTGATTAGGGACGGGGGTCTCTGGAGGGGGCAGTCAGGGAACAAGGAACAGGGTGGGGGCAAAGCAAGTTTGATATAACGCAGTCTCACCTATAATGCAGTGAGATTTTTTGTCTCCCAAGGACACGTTTTATTGGGGTAGAGGTGTATTTATATATATAACAAATGGCCAAATACCATATTCTGGTAAAACTCCTGCTGTCAGGAAGGATTACAGAATTTGTGCTTACTGAACCAAAACTCCTACCAAGCAAGGGCTGTACGATTTGACCTACTACATATTTTCACACAGGCATGTGGGTGAACGCACACCTGTGTCAATTCTTCAAATTATAACAAAATCCAAAGGCTTAAAATAACAATGGGTGTTCCTGAACTGAACCCAGAGCCATTACTTCATTCATAGGAAGTATTTTTATGCTACATTTCTCCTAAATGTTCAAGGAAGTCTTTGTCCAGCTTCCAAACTGAATATATTACAACACAATTTTACAAGGCGTAAGTTAGTAGGAGATTGTGTGGATCACCTACACCAACATCTGAGTAAGTGATAGCAACATGTTTTCTAGCATGTCCTTTTACAACATTTGAAATTACTATACCCCATGAGTGAACCTCCTTCTTTGGTGTGTCAGCCTTTAACGGCAATACTAGCACCAATAAAAAAACCATAACATAATCCTCAATATGTCTGTCTAAGGGCAGGTATACCCTGTCACCTCTCCGGGGTGTTTTGGTGCTGCAGCCAAGTCCAAACAACTGCACCTCTTCTCAGGGAGGTATGACCTAATGGCGCATGTCGAGGGGCAGGGGCTGCTCTTATATTCGGGAGAGCCTGGCTGAATGGCCTAAGTTTGTGAGAGGAGCCCTATAGCTCAGGACAACATAGCACAATGGCCAGTGTCAGTGGCCTGTTCTTAGAGTCTGGGCAGTATGGCCTAGAGGCCAGAGCCAGTAGGACCGCCCTTCAACACAGGGAGGTACAGCTTAGAGGCCAGAGTGAATGAGGCTGCCCTTCTGTCAGTGCATCATGGGCAAGTGTCTAGGGTCAGTAGGGCTGCCCTTTAGCTCAAGGCAGCATGGCTTTCTGTGCCAGACAGTGTGGCTTAGTGGCCAAAAAGGGGGAAGGCCACCACCCAAGGCGGATTGGCAACTGGGGTAAGACGACCCGGGACCTCCCTACTCCACTCCGTCCCAGCCCAGGGCCCTATCGGTGGCGAGTATATCTGCCACTGGGTCAGCAGAGACCCTTCTGAAACACTAATTCTATTCCCAGTTCCACAACTGGATCGATGTCTGGATCCCCTGAGCTACTTCCCACCCCATAATCCACAGGTCCTCTAGTTCTCCGGGGTGGTCAGCAGGTGAAGCTCCCAGCGACGCCTTCCCCTTGCAGGTGTCCACAGACAGCCAGGTATTGGCCTGGGTCTTAGTGTGCCTGGCTTCTGCTGTTTGGAGGCTCTGAGAGCTCCCACGTGGGAGCCAGCAACGTAATCCTCTCTCCTCCGTGGTCAGCCCAGACTGTGCTGAGCTGCTCCCTTTTATATTGTGGTTCCAATTGGAGAATGCTGGGTGAGGGGGTGTGGCTTTCTTAGCCCACGGTATGGGATTAACCTCTTCCTGTCTATACCCTGTCGTCACCTTTCTGAGTGGCTCTCTCTCAAGACACATTGAACTATTACCAACTGAAACAATGTACATCTCACTATATTTTAAAATTTCATTACAGTTTGAAACTGATGAAAGCTTCACAATCTTCATAATTAACTTTCTTCTGCAGTTTTTATATCAGACAAGTAGAACATATATCAAATAGTCAACACTACGACTGGCAGCTGAAGAAAAACTGATTTATTACGTGAATGCTGTATTTATACAGAAAACCCCCCAGAAATCCTCACTTAAAAATCAGCACATAACACTCATCTGAAATAATTTACATTTTTCTGAAGTAAATGTATACAAATGTTAGTATTCAGTGTACATGCCAAAATTAACATTAATGTGTTTCCTCGTGAATTAAAATAACTACATGCAATGTTTATGATGTTTCTTCTGTGTCTGTAGTTTTCAGGGAGCAAAGTGGCAAATTTCAAGGGATAATATTAAATGTACGTATCATATATACACTCAAACATTTCTCTCACCATTGTCAACCAACAATGCTCTTTGCTAAGCTGCTAGAAGTTTCGACACCTCAAGAATGGAAAGACTTTCCATTCATTTTTCTAATTATTAGAATGTTCAAGACAAAGGTGCAACAGTCAAATGATAGCTTGTGGATAACGGGTTCAGAAATCACACGTCAGTAAAATCAACAGCAACAAAAGTTCTGGAACAGTCAGGGTTTTCAGGACAAATTTTTTGGTGGCTTCAGAGTGTGGCCACCAACTCTTGCTGGTGGCTGCTCTCACACTTTTTGCTACAATACTTAATTTGCTTAATATGCACACATACCTATCCAAATAATTGTAATTTATTGATTGCCAGCTACCAAGTCCGTTGTTAAAAGTGATATTAATAAACACTTTTCACAGCAAACATATCCAGTCCCGCCTAGCCTGTGGATAAATTAAGCCCTGGATGAGGGGGTCATGGAAAGCTGGAGCCCAAAGCCCTGGGGCCTGCCATGACACAGCTGAAGCTGGAGCCCAAAGCCCATCAGCCAGAGCCTGCCACTCTGAAATCTCAGGGCTGAAGCCCAAAGCTTGATCCCCATTGCCCCTGGGAAGGTGGGGAATTCACTGGCCGCCTGCTCCTCCAGCGCTGTGCCCCACGTATCTCCAGAAGGGGCTAGGGCACAAACTCTCACTGGCGGCCCCAGCAATCAATACCAAGGAGGTGCATTCAGCAACAGGGAGGGGAGAGACCAATATATTGCCTCACCAGTCACAACTCAGGAGGCTGTGGTCGCAAGAAAAGCCCCTGTGGCCACATTTGAGAAACACTAGACCATAGTTACTTTAGCTTCCTCAGATGAGTGTATTCTGTGGCAACATGCTAGATACAAAATCTCTTGCTTGTGCTCCTGTGTTTAGGGTGACCAGATGTCCCTATTTTATAGGGACAGTCCTGATTTTTGGGTCTTTTTCTTATATAGGCTCCTATTACCCCCACTCCTGTCCCGATTTTTCACATTTGCTGTCTGGTCACCCTACCTGTGTTTCTAATTTAACAGTGCAAGATTACATGCAACGAATCTTCAGCACTTTCACCCAGAGAAAACCAATTGCAATATTTACCATATCTGAAAGACACTTTGTGCTGGCCACCCAAAATTGAATGATGTTACTGCTTTTGATCTATCAACCTCAATTTGTTTAAATTCTGGCATAGTGGGTTTTACCCTAAAGCTGGAACTGATATGATCTTCTGTATGTACCAGAGTAGCATAATAAACCTTGAAGGGTTAAAAACTCGCACTGCTTCCAAGAACTTTTCAGATTCCTGATAATAACAAACAAGGTTCCATGTACTTAAATAACTTCTGAATGTAGCCAGGTTTGATTCTTTTGTTTTGAAGTATTGTCACTATGTCTGCCTTTAACTTAAGCATTTGCAACAATGTAAGTTCATGGTGTAAGGGAGTGTCACAGGGTGATTAGCCCTCAAGTTAATTAGTTAATTAGGCCCTATAGATGGCATCTGGTTTGAGTATGTTCCTAGCAAGGGAGTTTGTGGTGATTAATCTTAGGTGTGCAGGGGAAAAGGCAGAAGGAAGAGAGAGAGCTAGGAGCTCACGCTCAATTATAGTGAAGAACACAAAAATTGAGTGTAGGGTGTTTGCTTCCCTTGCTTTGTTTCCTATTGACGCAGTGGGTATATAAAATATTTTTGTCCTTGAAATGCACAGCTGATGCATTTGCATTACCAGAGTACATGTGAAGCACCTTTACCTTCCCCGACCCAGTCTAATCTTCTGTCCTTTCATTCTGGAACTTTGCACAACATTTTACTGTACCAGCCTTTGACTCTTACGAGTTTGATTTAAGTACATGATAGTGGACTGTCCACACAATTACTTGTTTCATTAAAAATATTGCCAGCCTCAACAAGAAAAGATAACAAATATGTTAAACAAATTTGGCCATCAACTAACAATGATTTGCAACATGACTACATCTAGGTTCTCAGCCCAGCCACTCACTGCCTGGGTGCTGCTCCCCTCACTTCTGCTGTGATCTAACTGATCTCAGCCACTCACACATTCATTTCATTCATCTACCCAGCCACACATTCAAAGACCTACTATGATGTAAGATTCTGAGAGAGGATGGGGGTGGGGGTCAATAGGAGTTCTCGGATAGTGAGCTGTTGAGGTCCATCAATCCTGTCCTAGATTGCCCAGCACCTTCACCATCTCAACATCTGTGCAGGTCAATTTGCCTTTTACTAAGGAGAAAGGAATATTCCTCATAAAGATAGAGGCACACCAGAAAGATCAGTGTCCCTTACTTAGAAAGATGGTTGATGTAAAGGGTCAGCAACAGAGGTAATGAAATGTTTAAGGTTCAAAGTTTTCTGCCAGAATCAAAAGTGAGATTTTGGTAGGTACTGCTCTCAAATTTCTCTACTTTACCATCACAGTTATAGTAGGCAATGTATACCAGATCAGAAGTTATGCAGAGAAGTCCCAGAACATTACTCAGGCTTATGAAATGTTTGTTGCACATTGGTGAGTTTAATCCTGAGAAAATTCCATTTAGCCAAAGCTGTGGTTTTGAGACTAAAACGACTTAGTGACTCCAAGAACTCTAACCTTTAGCGAGCAACACGTGTAGTTTACAGTTAGTTGACCAGGGGAATGTAAGGGTGGAGAAGGAGGTGGCACAGAAGAAAACATGACACCTTACATGTGATCTAGACCCTATCATCTGTTGTAGTGTCAAATATTTGTATATAATTTGTGATTTATAGACTGGCACATGGTAGCAAATATTTCACCATTTAACTGATGGGAACTTTTGCCATACTAATGGAAAAGCAGTGTTCTGCCAGGCATCCAATGTTAATCAGCATGGCAATGTATATTCGAGAAATTCTTATAATGGTTTTACTTTATTGTACCATCAGTTTTCGCATAAGGAAAAATATCTTCCAGTTCCAGTATGAGATAGTTTCTGTGGTTTTGGTGGGTAAAACCCCAGGACTAAGAAACAATTATTATAACCATCAAACAAAATGGACTACATGGTGAAAATAAATATAGAAAAATGGTAAATGTTTACTTTACTACTATACTATGTGGCAGTACAGCAGTTACCATAAAGAAGAAAAATTTTCAGGGAAACTGAGTCAGATTCCACAGAATCATTATTCTCTTCATACTGAATACATACTCTTCTGTATCTTCTCTGCTTTCAAATTGTGGTTTTAGTAAAAAAACAACCTACAAATAACTGTACCAGTCCGAATAAGAATCCATCTAAAATCAGTTGTTGTCATGACCAAAACTTCAGATGATCTCAGCATGAAAGCACAGAATCACACTTTTAAAGTATGTTGAGAATTTGTCAATTTCAGACAGCTACAGGACACTGATAGCTTGTGATTATATGTTTCATAAAAGCAAACGGAAAACTAAAATATTAATTTCATGTTGCTGCTCCTGACAGAGCTGAGATAGTTGTGGACACTCCAATCTTACGGCTTCCAAATACTATTTGTCGTCAGTAATGGACACTTGCATCAGAATAACAGCATAAAAATCGCTACGGAAATAGCATTAGTGCAGCAATCAAGTCTCATTTCCTAGAAACACACTTAAGTATATGTGGAATTAGTTTATATTTTAACAAAAGAGATACTACTTTTTCAGTCCACTTATGACTAAGATATTTGAAGATTCAATCTATCAAAAAATAAATGTTACCGCTATGATTTTTTCCCAAGGTCTGCTTACATATAGAAAAGTTACTGTTTGAAGCTCCTGAAGCTGCAAGCATCCTCAGAGAAAAGGAATTTTTCATCCCTCCCATTATTTACTGTAGTAGTAAAGCTTAGCCACAAATCAAACACTAAGTCATTTGGTTTTTATCATATTTGTCTGGCTCAGGGTTGCACTGAAAAGCCAGAAAAGAACCCAAAGGAAAATTTCTATCCTGACTTACTCCTTGTGCAATCCAAAAACCATACAAAGAGGTCTCTTAACTTTTAGGGTATTGCAAGGGGTGACAATCTTTGCAGAATTAGACCCACTAATTGTAATATTGGTTTGCATCCAGGCCTTAGTAATAAATTGGGTAAACTTTTTGTAAACTGGTTTGCTTGCAAAGGGTCATGAATGGAATGCTGTCCTTCCATGAAAAACTCAAGGAAGTGTCTTAGTAACATTTGATTGTTTTATTGTTTGTGGGTTGTGTTGTTTTCATTTAAGCATATTATGGTGCAGAAGCTTGTCCCTACCAGCAGGTATATGGGATCTTGGGGAGCAATTACCACACAGGTGGGGTGCAAAATAAACTTTATGTCCCTGCCAGCAGGTATATGGGATCTTGGGGAGCAATTACCACACAGGTGGGGTGCAAAATAAACTTTATTAAGAAAATGCCAAAACAGGGAAAATTCAATAGTGAGGGGTATGGGGTTTGTTAAGCAATGCGTTTTATGCTAGACTTCAGTAATACAATTGAAGGTTTGGATGCGGCAATAGCGACAGGGTGACATGTGAGGAAGGATTCAAAAGAGAGAGAGAGAGATGCAGAAGGCAGGCGGTAGAGGAATGAGGTTGGGGATGGGGGAAGAGAGCAGCTAGCAGAGAGCAGAGGGAGATTCAAACTTCAGGAGACAAGAGGGCAGGCAGCTGCAGGTTTTAAAAGCAGATGAGACTGGGGGCTATGGGGTGACTGGAGTGCTCGGGGGCGGGCAGGAAGACAGACTTAACCACAACTATAAGAAACAGCAAAATCTTATCTATGATCTAACTTAACCAGACTCCAAATTAGCAAGTAACAGACACATGCACAATCAATTTTTTAACCTAACGTACAGAACACAACACAACAATTTACTAAACCTAACTTAACCCAGCTATGCTGTGGTGGTTAAGTCTGGTGCTGGAAAGAGAGAGAGCAGCTAAGATAATAAAAATAAAAGTATAGAGAATTCACAGAATTTCACAGAGGATCTTACCGCCCAAAGGAAGCAGCAGAGGTAAAGCAGAAATCATCAGAAGCTGGGTAAGTCTCAATAATCAGAGTCTCTCAGCAGCAATTCGCTTCTCGGGGGTCCCGGGGGTGCAGTGGGGACGAACTCAGATAGCGCTAATTGCTCAGCGGGTACTGACTATGCTCAAATAAAACGAGGCGGAGAGGACCCCCCAGAACCCCTGGCTGATCAGACCAGGCAAGCATGCGACTTTCTGAGGTCTGATCAGAATGTCTGGTTTTAAGGGAAACTTAGGCAGTTTCCCACCAGTACTTCTGATTGGCTCAGAGGCAGGGGACAGAGAGAAAAAAAAAAGGCAGGTGAGCACAGAGACATTTCTGGCAGAGTCCTGTGCAATAGGTGACTCAGAAGCACATGAGGCCTATGACTCTGCCCGGACCTTAAAAGACAATAGGCCTTGCAACTGGACATTGTCCACCCTACACCGAGCACGGTTTAACAAGGTGTATAACACGACTAACCCTTTGAACAGGGCAGGTGTCCCACTTAGCCACAATTGGCCATCCTTTGAAAAGGGCAATGGCTCTTGGTAAAAACTTTAAGGGGCCCTCCTTTTGAGAACGGCAGTGGCCCTGCTAAACAACTTAACAGCCAGGGAGGGGAGGCCACAGGAGAACAAAAACAAAATGGAGTATGGGGACAGCTGTAAGAGACAAAATGGAATAGGGGGATAGCTGTAACAGACAAAGTTGAGAATTATGCAAACTATTTACATTGCCAATAATGGTCCTCTAAGTGCAAAACACATTAACGATGAGCCAGGGGGACAAAAAAAGCAAGAAGATCAGCAAACATTTCACAATGTAAATCATGTTAAAAAAGAAAATGTCATCTTGCCTAAAAATCCCTGTCTTTTTGTTGCTTAATCTTAAAATTGCTATGTTGCTCCTTCACCACATTCTTTTTACTTCAGGGGGAAAAAAGCGAGTTGACTTGAACTCACACATGCACTACTTCCAACATCTGCCCCAATACTCTCATCTTAAACTCTAAAATGGAGGCATGGGGTAAATTCTTACTTGACTACAGTAAAGTACCAGGCACACAAATTCAAAAAGCAGATTAGGATATTTGTCACGTACACTGCATATAGCTGCTTCAATAATTTTATTTAATATCTTAGCATTACCACCATTGAGACTGATATAAGAAATGAGCACTGGCTGTAAACATGTTTACTCCTTCCATAAGAGCAGCACTACATGATTAAAAAAGAAAAAAAGGACTTCACTTTTGTTTGCAAGACAAATTTCTTTGACAAAAAGTAACAGTGAAACCTTTTATTTCTGAAAGGTATGGCCATGCCATTATGCCATTAGGTGCCATTAGGATGCATGAGCTGTAGGTTTTCAAAATTATTTACAAACATCTCCCCATAGTTGGTCCTGCCTTTAAAAGAAAATGAGCACAACTTCCTTTACTTTATACTGTACTTCATGAACACACTGCTACTCTGCAAACTCTTCTGTCATCCTTTCTGTTTTCATGTGTAGCAACTGCAGAGAAAATGCAGAAAGGGCAGCACAGTCCTACCAAAACAAACAAACAAACAAAACCAAGAACAGATTATGTTCACGTGAGAGACAGGGCGCCATAAAAATGTGAACATCAAGAGACAGAAAAGGAGGCAGAGTTAAAAAAAAAAGTAGGAACGTGCTGCAGAGTCAAATCCTGATCCTACTGGGCAGCACAGGCCCTTCCACCCCATTTTCAAGATAACACACAAATCCATGAATCCTGACAGTGCTCCTGCCCAACTGTTGAGTGTGCAATGCATATGTGCTCACACAACTCTTGCATTATGTCCATAGTTCTTGCCATTAGGGAAGTCAAAAAGGGATGACGTCAAGACAGTTATGGCTGTCTGAAGTCCTACCTGGCTATGACATAACTGCGTAAAGATAGAGAATGGTCCAGCCTAAAAATTATCTTTGGTTGACTTCTCTGAAATAGGCTATTCAGTTAGCTATTGCAGTTGGGTCCACCAGCCCCTCTCCCATTTGACCACAGCATTGCCATCACGAGGTCAAAGGAGACACAAACCACAATCCAACTACACAAGAAGAAATATTATAAGAAACAAAACAACATTCAGAGGAAGCCACCACTTGACTTTTCTCTTTTGTCTGCAGGACCCCTGTGGGAGGTAACCTAAGCCCTAGGCTACAGCAACTACTACTGCCTCAGAGAAAGAGAGAAAAAGTTAGGTTTCATGAAAAACTGCCCAGGAATGTGGAAGCTTATTTACCCCAATAAGCTCTAACACTTCTCAGAACTGACCGGCCTATCACAAAGCCGTCATACACCGAAGCAAGCATTTGACATGCACATTACTATCACATAACCTCCTACACTCATGTATTGTTTGGATTAAACCATATTAATTAGCTCAATTTTTTCCCAATGGTGAACTACTTTTACCTGATTTTGTAAGTAAAAAACACAAGCAGAAGCACCATCGAGAGGTTCCTTGTAAGCTCTTTTTCTTTTGAATACTGTATTGATAGTTAAAGTGATGCCATATTTAAGAATGTCGGAGCTCTATATGCAATACAACCTTTTTCTGGAAAAGGAGAGACACTGTTCTTTCCCCATGGAAATGCTGGTGGCACTATCAATAGTTTGAATGTATCCCTGGGTAACAGAAAATGACAATTCTATCATGTTTCAGTCTCAAAACATTTTTCTTTTCAGATATTTCTGTATCTACAAATGCAGTTTAAATTAATCTAGGAGTACTGTAGACACATATCTCTAGTTATGCTGCTCTCATCATACATCATTCTTCTCCAAGCATGAAAAAGGAAATTAACCTGCAGATATCACTTCAATATTCTTAATAAAACTAAATAAAGCAGCAAACTGCTCTATACTTCACAATTTATTTGCTAGAACTATCAGCAATGCAACACCCTCCCACTTCTTCTACTGCCTGTAAATCAACCAGTATACAATTTGAAGCATGAACAAAAGAACTGCCTCAGTGAAACTTCTAGGATTAGTCCTTGTGTCCTGTCCCCATTAATCCATAGCACTGATTGCGTGGTGGATTCAGCAGATCTCTGGGAGCCAACACACTTGGATTCTACTCCTGACTCTGCCACTGATTCACTGACCAATCGTATGACCACGGGTAGATCACGAAGCACTTGGATTTCTAGATAGGCTGGGAACATGCAGCTCCGTTTTACTTCAATAGGAGCTGCAGGTACTAAGCTTTTCTGAAACCCAGGCCCTTAACTTCTTTGTACATTAGTTTCTTTACCTGTAAAATGGAGGAAGAATAAGCAGTTCTGTAAAGCACTTTGAGATCTTTGGATAAAAAGACCTATGGTGTACACTTAAAATGCTGAAGTGATACAGTGGTGAGGCTGTAGCTATGCTGATATAGCACTGCTGATGTAGCACTTCAGTGTAGATACTCACTACAGTGACAGATGGGGCTCTCCTATCACTATTGTAGTTAATCCACCCCCATGAGAGATTGTAGCTAGGTCAAAGGAAGAATTCTTCTGTTGACCTGGCACTGTCTACACCAGGCGGTTAGGTTGACAAGCTACATCTCTCTAGGGTGTGGATTTTTCACACCCCCAAGACAATTAGCTATGCTGATGTAAGTTTTCATTGTAGACTGGCTCATAAAAACAGACTAATAGCATCTTCACCTTTGCCCAGTCTATCAGCTTTATCACCACCTGTCTTCACAAGATTTTTCAGTGTTTTACTCTAAACTGCTGTCATCAACAATGCTACATCATTCCCTCAGAAGTAAGAGGTTTAAAATGCATCAGACCTATTGTAATTTAAAAATAGGCACCTGGAGAAGGTACGGGACTTGGGCAAAGGTTCTCCAGAAAAAAGGGTGTAAAATATATGGAATAAGTTACTGTGGAAAGAGGTTGTAATAAAGACTATACATGAGTTCAAGACACCTTGCTTTATTTTGAAAGAATTGGGGATTTTAAGAATAATGGTAAAAGAAAGAAAAAAGGCAGAAATATTGGGGTGGATTGTTTAACCATATAATTCCTATAGCGTTTTTTTCCCCCTGTTCCCTCTAGCCACAACTTCTCCATTGCTAACAGAGGTTTCACATCATCTTTTTTCTCTTTCCAATGTGAAGTGCTCCAAAGCGTGTCCTTCATGTGCCTTCTTACTTTTGGACATCTTGAGTCAGATGCTCGACTTGCTTAAATTGTCATAGATAAACTGAATTCAGTGGAGCTATGACAATTTCAATGCATGCAGCTAAGTATCTTCCCCCTCATGTGATGACATAGCTTCAGTCTTGACAATCAGATATGCAGATAACACAATATACACTATATTCCTTTGTTTCACACTCTGAATTCTCTACCATCACCAGTTTCCTGCTGCTCATTGGTACAACCTAAATTTCTACTAAAATCATCCCTGTGCCGGTAAAAAATCCTTCTTGTTTCATGTTTCTGACTCATTCTCTAACTCAACATGCTTTAACTCAACCATCCATCTGTAAATCTGCCTATCATCTACACGACATTACCACAATTCATCCTTACGCTTAGACACCACATCTACAAAAGTACTTATTCACACCTTAATTACTTCCCATCAGCTATTGCAAATCTCCTTTCTGATCTTCCTAAATCTCTTCTCTCTAAATCTCAGGTCAGTCAGACTTTGGGTCCACACTGCTCATTTGATCCAGGCAGCAGGACCAGAACACTTATTTTCTATAACCTTTACTGACTTTCTATCAAGCTATGTATCTTGTGTTCCTGGTTTTTGAGACTCACATGGATTCTTGTTCTACTCTTACTCTCTTAAATTCACTGCCATACCCAACTCACATACTCCTGGCTTCCAGACTCTTTTCATTGTGTGGATATTGGAGTTTTTTTCTCTCTTGAACTGCCTCTCATCTATTTATTTTTAATACTCCTTTCCTCAAATCAAATGAATAACTTCATCTTTTCCTCATATGTTATTGCATCCTGACATTCTCCCTTCATTGTAGCTTCTGAGTCTGTAATAATACTTGCATTTTTACCATTATTAAAGTTCATCTTTTTGATTCTAGTCCACCTTCTTGCAGTTTTTTCTTTTCTACTTGCATGATATTCACTGCCCAAGATCTAATTTTGAAGACCCTTCTCTGTATGTTTCAGTCTCTTGTGTGAAGTGTTTTATGGACGCTTTATAAGAAGAATTTCATATAAAAATGTTATATAGTATCTATACTGCAGATAATATTTTTCAAATCATGTATCATTTGAGGAAGGAGTGAATCAGCCATTTATTCAGGTAATATAAAAGCAATAATAAATTTAACATTTCTACAAATTAACACAACTCAGTTTTATTATTGTAATCAAACTTAACAGACATTTGTCCTGCTGATCGCTAAACTTTTAGGATGACATTTTTGTCTTTACGCAATATGCTTAAATCTCACAAGATGACATTTGAACAGTGTGAATCAATCATATTTTATGGATGTTATTTTTTCCTATAACTTAAAAATATCTTTATCCTACCAATAATTTACTTGGAAGAAAATGAAAAGAGAATCATAACATACTGTTGCCCACTTAAATGTGAATGAAAGCGTTCCGAGCTGAAACTGGCCATAAGGCCAAGCATCTTTTATTAAAAACAAACACTAAAGCTGAACTGCTAATTTGGAAGACACTTGAGAAAATTATGTTTATAATTCAGAGATATGATCAGCTGTCCATCCCTTAGCTCTACATACAGATTCACAGGACAGTGGCATGGTGGCTAGCTGGTACTTGTTTTCCAGAGGTTTCTCTAGATGGATGTCAATGGATACGTCTCTCTCCTGACCAGTCATAGCCTGGGTTTGCATTGGGCTGTGCCAACGGACATTTCCTTTGGCTCTAAGGAGCCCTCTTGAGGAGCTGCTCCCTGCTTAGGCTGAGTTGGTAAGGAACAATGGACCATTCACACACTCTACCTGTAGCAAGGATTTTCCATCCACACATCTATACCGCTGGAGTGTGGTTCAGGGCTATTGTTTGTCCTTAACCTCAGGGTATCGTATTGGCATTCAGTTGCTGAATGTGTGCTGTTGTTACATTGACTAAGCATTGCATTTTCTTTTCTGTTTCAGTCTAGGCAGAATCTCAGAGTATTATGTCAGAACTGTGCGGGTACACATTCTTTGCAGGAATAAACACATTTGGCTGCTTAGGCTGACATGATAGGTAGGGAGAGGTATGTATCTCCAAGAATTGTGAGATTCAATGTGTGGTTGGGACAGACACACTTACTGGCAGAGACTGCCTGGAAGTGTGTCAAGTGGTTCCCCTAACCCTCTCGGGAGGTGTGTGTGGAGGGTGGATATAGTGTGGCTTGTGGTCTAATGTGCATGTCTAGGCCTGGGTAGGCTGAACAGTATGATAGCTGTGTAGCAGTTTTGATCTTAGGATCTGCAAGTTAGGCTGTGCAGCTATGAGCAACACTTTGCTGCAAAGACTATGTCCCTATTTGTCCTTCATTACTTTACATTCTTCATGTTTATTAAAAAAGTCATGGCCACTGTGCCATAAACGGTTCCTTAGTTTATGCACAGTTTTTTGGGGATCTCCTGGGCAATGCATGTTGCCACTGCAGAAAAGCAAAAATATTGCAGAAAGGGAATTTTTCAAGCAGTAAGTTTGGTGGTGGGGGTTTAAACCCATTTCAAGATAACTCAGTTTTTGATTATTAACAAAAACATGTCAGCTTCAAAATGTGATTTGATATCTATGCTAAATCTGTATATCCTTCATTTGTGCATACAAAAATCAGTATCTGAATGTATAAAAGTCATTTCTGCATGGATGTATTTTCTGTTAACACAATGGATGTTCATGTTAACTTTGTATGTACAATTTAGACACCAACCTTTCACACTTTTCCCCTTAAAATCTAGTGAACGTTCCTCATCAGGACAGCACAGTATAGCTTTCAGTTGCACCGAGATGCCAAAAATTTAAAAGCATGGTGTACTTTTCATAAAACCATACCATATTAACTTGCAGCTAGTGTTTGTATTATTCTTTGTGAGGACAGATTGCCACACCCATTTCTGAGTCTCAAAAAGCTTAATTTTCAGTTCTAAAAACTTATTTCACCATACCTGCCATGTAAATAGGCTTTTGGAATTGAAAACAAAGCTTTAGAAGCTGTGGCAACTCAGACCATGAAAACAGCTGGATTGTGTAGCTTTCCTAGGGACCTGAAAAATCATATGCTTAGTTCCAAAGGGCCTCTAAATATAAGAGTATTAATAGTCAAATTTGATACCAGAAATAATTAGCATGGTACTCTGGACTTACCCTATATGTATGAGGCATTGCAAGCAATTATGTTATATAAGATGTAAGACGGTTACTCACCTTTGTAACTGTTGTTCTTCGAGATGTGTTGCTCATATCCATTCCAATTAGGTGTGTGTGCGCTGCGTGCATGTTTGTTGGAAGATTTTTACCCTAGCAACACTCAGTGCGTCAGCTGGGTCGCCCTCTAGAGTGGTGCCGCCATGGCGCTGGATATATACCTCTGCTGACCCAACGGCCCTTCAGTTCCTTCTTGCTGGCTACTCCGACAGAGGGGAAGGAGGGTGGGTTTGGAATGGATATGAGCAACACATCTCGAAGAACAACAGTTACAAAGGTGAGTGTTACGTGCCTGAGTGCTCTGCAAGGACGAGGCCCACACACACAGTGAGTTATTTGGCTTTAATGAAGGTAAAGTGACACATCCGCAATGGGGACCCTGACGTTGTGCAAGTAGTGGGAACCAGACCGAAGCTCAGCGGCCTGGGTCGGAGTCCAAAGGCGACTGGGAGCAAACACAGCTATACATAACAAACAAAAGCAACTACATATGCAAAAAGGATCCCACAGGCTATGTCCGCCCTTTTGCCTAAGGCCATACAAACTGTTTCAACCAGTTAAAAGCAAGTTAACGGCATGCTGTCTCCTAATGACGCGCCACTTGCAAGCAGGGGCTCTTCACAAGGCCGCCGAGAAAGCGGAGACACCATACCTAGGCCAGGACACAGTCTTCCGTAGTCCCTACAGTGAGCAACCGTCTTTTCTCTTCGAGTGCTTGCTCATATTGATTCATTAGGTGATCCCAAAGCCTTACCTAATGGTGGGGTCGGAGTGATGATGTGCAAGATGCAGAACTGCTGAGCCAAAGGCTGCATCATCTCTGACTGTTGGACCCAGAGCGTAATGTGAGGCAAAGGTGTGGACGGAGGACCAGGAGCTGCACGACATATCTCCTGGATGGTACAAGCCAAGAAGGCAGAGATGAACCTGACCCCTGTAGAATGGCGCGGTGAGGGTGGCTCAAGGGGACATGAGCCAAGTCATAATAAGTACGGATGCACGCCGTCACCAAGATGATGCCTCGGGAGGAGAAAGTAGGCCCTTCATGTCAGTCTGCCACCGTGATGAAAAGTGGGGCGTTTTACGAAAGGGTTTGTCCACTCAAGTATTATGCGAGCGCTCTACTCGAGTTCTAGGGGGTGCAATGTTGGTTTCCATCTTGACAGTGTGCTTGGAAGAAGACCGGAAGGAGAATATCCGTGTTGAGATAAAGGCCGATACCACTTAGGGAGGAAAGCCAGGTTGGTTGCGACCATGCACTTTGTCCTTTTGATGAAACACAGGTATTTGGTGGTCACCATGAAGCCCCTAATGCCTCGGAGACCGTCGCTGGCTGATGAATGGTTAGTGAGGAAGCTGTCTCCAGGACAGGTTAGTACGAGCCAGGTTGCAAATGCTCGAAAGGGCAGACATAAGTCTGGTTTAGAAACCAGTTGAGGTCCCAGTAAGGGTCGGAAGCGAACGTACTGGGGGTATAAGGCGCGGTCTAGCAACCCTTGAGGAACTTAGAAACCATGGATGCGTGTGAGAACAGGGAGCGAACCCTTTAACCCCTGGCTGGGAAGAGTAGAGATGGCCACCAAGTGCACCTCAATGATGAACCGCTAGTCCTGTTGTTGAGAGAACAGAGGTAGTCCAAGATGGTGGGGATCGAGACCTCGGTGGGAGTAACATTATGCGTTTTGCACCAGCAGGAGAAATGCTTCCACTTGGCCAGATACATTGACCGAGTGGAAGGTTTTCTGCTACCCAGGAGTACTTGTTGTACTGAGGCAGAGCAACGTAACTCAGACTGGCTTAACCACGCAGCAGCCATGCTGTGAGGTGAAGGGACTGCAGGTCTGGGTGGTGAAATCTGCCGTGGTCCTGAGTTATGAGGTCTGGGCAAAGAGGCAGGGTAATTAGGTTGGCTATCGACAGGTCGAGCAGCATGGTGTACCAATGCTGCCTGGGCCACGCTGGAGCGATCATGATCAAGAGAGCTCTGTCCCTGTGGAGCTTTATCAGGACCCTGTGAACCAGCAGGAATGGTGGAAAGGCGTAAAGCAATTGGTTCGTCCATGGCATCAGGAAAGCGTCCAAGATCGAGCCCGGGGAGAGGCCTTGGAAGGAGCAGAACATCTGGCATTTCCTGTTCTCGTGGGAAGCGAAAAGGTCTATACGGGGAAAGCCCCACTTCTGGAAAACAGAATGAATAATGTTCGGACGAATCGACCACTCGTGAGACAGGAAGGATCTACTGAGTCGATCCGCCAGAGTGTTCCGAACCCCTGGGAGAAAAGACGCTACCAGGTCTATCGAGTGGGCTATACAGAAGTCCCAAAGCTGGATGGCTTCCTGACAAAGGGGGGAGGACCGTGTCCCTCCCTGCTTGTTTATGTAATACACGGCCATTGTGTTGTCTGTGAACACTGAGACCCAACAGCCTTGAAGATGCTGTTGAAACGCCTCGCACACAAGGCGGACTGCTCTCAGCTCTCGGACATTGATGTGCAAGGTCAGCTCCTGAGATGACCAAAGGCCTTGAGTGCGAAGATGGCCGAGGTGAGCACTCCAGCCAAGAGACAATGCGTCTGTCGTCAGGGACATAGAAGGCTGAGGTGGATGGAACGGCATCCCTGCACACACGAAGGAGGGTGTCAACCACCTGTCGAGGGAGCCTAGGATGCTCAGGGGAATGGTGACTATCACGTCTATGGCGTCTCTGCCTGGGTGGTATACCGAGGTGAGCCAAGATTGGAGGGGACGGAGGCATAGCCTGACGTGTTTGGTCACAAACATGCAGGCAGCCATGTGACCCAGGAGACCGAGACAAGTGCGAGCCGAAGTTGTCGGGAAGTTCTGTAGGCCTCGGATAATTGTTACCATCACCTGAAACTGAAGCTGTGGTAAGCAGCCTCTGGAGAGATTGGAGTCCAGGATGGCCCCAATGAAGTCTATCCTCTGTGTGGGCACCAGAGTGGATTTCTCTGTATTGATCATCAGGCCTAGACTCATGAATAGGTCCCTGACGATGTCCACATAATCAGTGACTTGTGCCTCAGAGGTCCCTCAAATGAGCCAATCGTCAAGATACGGAAAAACTTGTCTCCGACAGCGGCGGAGGGAGGCGGCGACTACAGCCATGCACTTTGTGAATACTCTTGGGGCTGTAGAGAGGCCGAATGGAAGGATGGGATGGGAGATGGGAAGGGGGCGGCAAAATAAACTGGAGGTGGTACCCAAGTTTCACCATGCGTAGGACCCAACGACCCGAAGTTAGCTGGGACCACGCAGGGAGGAAATAGGAGAGGCGGTTATAAAAGGTAAGGAAAGGATCCTAGAAAGTCACTGGTACGCCGTCCTCGGGTGCACTTTCAAAAGTTTGGCTTTGGCCCAGTAGGTGGCTTGGAGGGGCCCTGATTTTGGCTCCCTTGGTCCTGACTGCCGTCTACAACCGGCTCAAACACGTCTTCTGCCAAAGTCCTGCCTCTGTCTAGGCGGAGGGTAAGGGCGGTGAGGCTGGGAACGGAAAGGCCGGCGTTGAGTCACCGGCATGTGCATGCCGAGAGAGTGCATAATGACCCTGTTGTCCTTCAGGCTTTTCAGTCTAGGGTCAGTCTTCTCGGAAAAGAGGCCTCGACCGTCAAAGGGCAAGTCCTGTATGGTATGCTGTAGTTCCGGCAGGAGGCCTGACACTTGAAGCCATGAAATGTGTTTCATGGCAACTCCCGAGGCCAGAGTCCTGGCTGCAGAGTCTGCTGCATCCAGCGAGGGCTGGAGGAAAGTCCTCGCCACTTTCTTACCCTCCTCCAAGAGGGCAGCAAACTCTTGACAGGAGTCTTGAGGGACTAACTCCGTGAACTCGCCCACCGCTGCCCAGGTGTTGTAGTTGTAGCGGCTAAGTAGGGCTTGCTGGTTTGCCACCTGGAGTTGGAGGGCCCCTGCAGAGTATACCTTACGGCCCAGTAAGTCCATGCGCCTAGCCTCCTTCGATTTTGGAGCCGGAGCTTGCTGGCTATGGCGTTCCCTCTCATTGACAGACTATACAACAAGGGAGCAGGGAGGAGGATGGACGTACAGGTACTCGTGCCCCTTAGAGGGCACCATGTACTTGCGTTCAATTCCCCTGGCAGCGGGTGGAATAGAGGGCTGGAGACCGTCAGATGGTATCAGCATTGGCCTGGATTGTCCGAATGAACTGTAAGGCCACTCTTGTGGGGACGTCAGCCGACAGAATATCCACCACCGGGTCCTCTATCTCTGGCACCTCCTCTGCCTGGAGATTCATATTGAGTGCCACAAGTCTCAGGAGGTCCTGATGGGCCCTCAGGTCAACTGGAGGAGGGCCCGTCGAGGATGTCCCCGCCACCGCCTCATCAGGAGAGGAGGAAGAGGAGAGGCCAGGGACAAGCGGGTCCTGTGTGGACTCTTGCTCTTGGACGACCTCCAGCTCCAGTGGAATCTGGGACTCTGGTGGCCAAACAGACACTTCTTCCGTACCAATAGGAGTGGGGTGGCTGATAGTCGCCTCTGGCACCCAGTGCTCCGATGGAGCAGAGCAAAATGGGACTGGAGGTACACCTTGGTGGTATGCCCAAGGTGTCCAGAATGACCACTGACGGGGGCCTTGGTCTTGGGCCTGGGTCTCCTGGAAGATTCTGGCGGGCACATCGGAGTCACGGTCCTGTGCATAGGAACTGTCCACATGGGAGGACACCAATGCGTTTCGGGATGGCCAAGGAGGGGCTGAAACCCCCTGGGAAGAGTCTCCCTCTATGACTAATCTCGCTCTGTGCGGCACCAGGGATCGGTACTGGGAACGAGATCGGGATCTACGACCGCAGCGGTGCCGGGAGGTCGACCAGGATCGCGAAGCTCGGCGTCTGGAGTGGCTACGAGAGTCACGGTGCCTGGAGCGGTGCCGGGATCTGGATCGGTGCCGGGAGTACCAGGCCGCCAAACGGGATGCTGATCGGTGCCACGAGTGCGACCGGTGCCAGGACTGCGATCGGCGTTGGGACCGGGATCAACAATGGGACCCAGAATGCCGGCGGGATCGCGATCATGAGTGGTGCCGACAGAGGGTGGTCTCATCAAGGCCGGCTTGCCTACTGATTGTATGACCCGCACCGACGGTGCCGGGGGTTGAGGCAGGGCAGACCCTGTCATCGCAATCAGCTCCCTTGCCGTGGAAAATGTCTCCGGCGTGGAGGGAATAGTGAGCTCAACCACGGCTCTTGCCGGAGAGCTTTCAGGTACCGGACTCCATGGCCCTTGCAGCACCGGAATCGACGGTGCCAACGTTGTCAGTGCCGCGGCAGGTGTAGGTGCTGGGCGGTCCGATCTAACCGGGTGCTCTGGCTGTGGTGCAGATGGCACGGAAGCAGCGTGAGTCTTATGTCTCTTCACTCGTGGGGAGAGAGAACGGTGCTGAGCAGACGTCGGTGCCGGCGATGGTCGGTGCTGAGAGGCCTTAGCAGTACCGATGCGATCTGGTGCCGAAGAAGCGCTTCTGCCCGTGGATTGACCAGTGCTCGGTGCCGAGGGTGGAGGAGTAAGAGCTGCCTCCATCAGGAGCTGTTTGAGACGAAAGTCCCGCTCCTTTTTCGTCCTCGGCTTGAAGGCCTTGCAGATCCAGCACTTATCGGCGAGGTGGGATTCCCCAAGGCACTTAAGGCAGGAGTTGTGGGGATCTCCTGTTGGCATCAGCTTGTGACAGGTCAAGCACGGTTTGAAACCTGGTGAACCGGGCATGGGCCCCGGCACCGTTTGCGGGGAAGGGGGTAATCCTCAAACCCCTCTTAACTATATATACTAACAATGTTATAAAACGAATAAGAATTAACTGCAACTATGGAAATATCAACTATATACACAAGAATAACGAGAGAACTATGAGTAGCTAGGGAAGTGGAGATCAGCTAAGCCGCGTTCCACTGTTCCAACAACTGGCATGGCATGGCATGGCATGGGTGGTAAGAAGGAACTGAAGGGCCATTGGGTTGGTAGGGGTATATATCCGGCGCCATGGCGGCGCCACTCTAGGGGGCAACCTAGCCGACCCACCAAGTGTTGCTAGGGTAAAAATCTTCCGACAAAGGTGCACACACACCTAATTGGAATCAATATGAGCAAGCACTTGAAGAAGAATTGCAGATACCATGGTACCGTACAGTTCTTTCATTACTTGTGTGTCATGTTTATTATGAATGGACATTATATATTTACTTCAAAAGGACATATACTAGTATATCTGTAGGTTGTAACAGGAGAACTTATACCTTTGGTTCTTAAGGAAGTAAGAGAATAAATATAGTGCAGATATTTAAACTTTCTAAATATGCCTATAAATGTATTCAGATACTTTGCAGTATAATATTACCGATAATATTTTCAGGCTGTATTTTTTATCATATATACTAATAAAGGCAGGTAGCTCTTTTTCACTATTTATAAATCTTGTAATTAATACTTGAACTTTGGCTTAATTAGGTAAACTCAGAAGTAATTTCTAACAAACATTTATCCTTAGCACCATATTTTTGAATGACATTATTCAGAAAGGATAAATCTCCATTGCATATTTTCATGTACACAGATTCAAGTATTATCCTTTGGCTTGCATTAAAAGAATCTGAAGGAAATTAACACAAACTTAATTTAAAGCAGTATGCAAGTGTACAAGCAACACAACAATAGACGTAAAGTTTTGAGTTAATAGTGCCATATATTGTTATGCCTGTCAATTACAGCACACAAACATTGGCCTTTTTTTGTTTTTTTATCAGAGAAAGATGATGGTTTTATACACTATTGGGAAAATACTTCTTGCAAAGATATGATCTATACATATTTGGATTGTCTGGTATTTTGTGAATCAGTTGCAATAGGATCTGAAGGTAACATAAAAAACAAATAGCATTCTTCAGTGGAAGATAATCTATACAGTTATGCTTACATACAATGAGACCCAGGTAAGGACACAGTGCTTTTCCTAATTCACACACTTCCACTTTTTGTATATTTGCCTGTTTTTGTATTCCTAAATACTCCAAGTTATTAAATGTTTCATAGATATGTAACTCCCATGGATTATAATGGAAGTTGTTAGCTAAAACCCAGGACAGTCTGGTTTAGGAAGCTTAGAGGTTAACATTGCTTTAGTATTTTTTGTTTTTTTAAATTCCCTTCTCCTTGCGAATGACATTCATCCCATATGCAAAGTAACACATCTACATGTTGTACCCATTGTTTACATGCTAATATACTAGGATATATTATTTAGTTGTATTACTTTAACTACCAAAATCATAAATTAAAATGCATATGCAGTAAAAACAGATTATACAAAAAATATCTGTTTTTAAATTGCCTTGGGACTGTTTATGGAGCTCTCTGGACTAAAGCAACTACTAAAACTAGATCTGAATGCCATTATAAATGGTCGTTTCTTATATAACCTTATTTATATTTATCAATAAAAGCAGACTTAAAGCTTGCAATAATGCCTTGGTGGAGAAAGCAGGATAAATTTATTATCTGTGATCCCTTCTTTATCCTTTGCCATTACATTTGGGATAACTCTGAAGTACTTAAATTATATGAATAAGTCTCATTAGTCCATGACTCTTCTATTATAAGCAAAAATCCTCTATCTAAAAATGAGATATGAAAAATGCTTCTACATATTGTTAAAAAATAAGCAAATTACAGAGATATTGTCAGTGGAGTATAACACAATCAAAGGATACTAATGCCTCAGTACTATAGGATCTCTAAGATGAAGACCAGATATTTGTTGAAAGTAACATTGAGGCATTTGATTTCAAAGCATGGGAGGCATTTAATTGTAGGTCTGCTGCAATAATTTTTTGGTCTTATATGCAAAGCACAGGTGATGTCATTCTGTTTGATAAACAAGGCAGCAAAATGACTTCACAACACTATTATGGATAGGTTTAGTTTCTGGTTTGTCAAAAAAGCATCTAGCACATTTTGAGAGCTATATAAATAATGATAAACATTCTTACTAGCTCAGATAACAAACGTATATCAGAAATCAATTTACTCATAAAAGTACCATTTGCAATGCATTCTTCTAAATGGATTGGCTTCTAGCTATCTGAAGTTTTATTTTAATGTGTTTAAACAAATAAGAGAAATCATCAAGGAAACCTAACTGTCTTACTTGATTTTATTTGGTATAATAGAAGAATAAATGTGAAAGTCAAGTGTTAATTTTAACCTTCAGGATGCTCGTCATCAAAAGTTTCAAATTCCAGTAAAATATAATTTCTGTTCTTTTCTGGGTTGCAGAATTCTGATGGATTCAGCCATAATACATAGATCTGAGTAATTTTTTAAAAGCGTGCATTGAATTTTTTCTTTTAATTAAGAAGTGTCTTCATGTAATCTGAAAATTATCTGAAGCCATTAAAAAGCAGTAATATTCTACTGTCTCAGTTTCATTTTATCCTATTGAAGTTTAACACGTGGTGGCAGCTTTCCAGATAGCTTGCATAAAAGATTCAAATTAGGTGTCAAAGTTGAATAAGGCAGGTTTGTTTTAATTTTCTCTCTCATGCACACTGCTAAAATGGAAATGGTAATGACAATATAACAGGTTTCCTCAAATAAATCAAGCTCACAAGACAATTCTTAAATTATGCCTAGTGTGCATCTCATTGATGTGCTGCAAGCTGACATGATATTGATGTATGGTATTCAAAAATGATCCAAAGGTTGCATTTCAGCACAGATTGCAGTACATATTCTATTAATATATTCCACACTCAGATCTAAAGCACAAAGAACATACATGTACCTTAAAGCTGTAACTCCCCTGCAGTAAGAAAGTGGAAAAATGATGGCACATAATGCCGTTGTAGCTGCAATATTTCTGAACTAGGACACTCAGAAAAGGACACTAGCTATTAACGTTTCTGGAAACTTTAAGTTTAATTCCACAGAAAAGATTTAGCTGCTTAGTGGTAAGAAAAAAAGCAGATAGAACAGTTAGGTCTGCAAAGAAATTTGCTTTAACAAATATTAGAGAGAAAATATTTCAGAATCAGATTTGTCTACTAATCTCATATCCCGAGACTATTCCCTTTTTCAGTTTTAGCATGTCAGGATATGGTAAAGTTGTAAAAGAGCAAGAATATTTTTCTAAAAGGAAACAATACTACATAGAAAATATGCAATTGTTAATGTTTAGAGTATAGCCTTTTAAGACAAGAAACCTAGTAAAGGTACAAGATCTGCAGTTAAATCCTGCAGTCACGTACAATAATAAAACAAGCTTAAGAAGATACAGCATGTAGTGTATGTGTCATTAATTACTGTGTATTTGAAAAAATCAGTGCATCAATGAATATGTAGAAATGCAATGAAATGTAGTGTTTTTTATTTTCACAGTCTGACGAGGAAGAAATTTTACTGAAACAGTGTTAAATTATAATGTATTATGTTAAAAGCTATCATTCATTTGCAAGGTTTACAAAAAGGAAGACAAGGAAAAACAACATAGTTTCATACACAAAACTAGATGAACTTTTCCAAAGCCATAATTTACTTGCCTGTGGATTTCATCCAGACACATTTATCTAGGTGTATAAAAATGCACACAGAGAAAGAGAGAAATATTTCTATAGCAAATATATCTCCACTCAGGGTTGCTATCATAGAGGAAATAAATGGTGCTATTTTTCAACTTTTAAAATAAATGTTTCTACAGTGAATTTCTCTCAAAATAGAATAAAATCACACTAATGGTTAAAAGGATCATTGAGAAAATGATTCCCATACTGGACTAAAACCTGAAGTCTTCATTCAGGCATAACTCCAACATGAGATTTGGCTGTTGTCAAAACTCCTGGCAACAGCTTTGGTAAAAAAAAAAAACATCTTTCCTCCCAAAGCCAAAACCCTCCCAAACCAAACCAAACAAAAACAAACAAACAAAACAAAACACCTTGGAGTTTTTCACTATGGCTATCTGAATGGACAAAAGCCTGAATGAATTATCTCAGTGGAAGGTGCTATTTCTTTTTCTGTCACTTTTGAACTATTACTACCCTGTTTGGTATATTCTTCTAGAGAAGTTACAATGCTAACTGGCATGGTGCAACAAGATTTTACACCACCACCAAACTCAGTTAACAGTTCTGGTTTTGCCATACTTGCCCTTTGTTTAAAATACCACCCCCGCCCACAGATTAAAAATACCATCAGGCAAGAAAAAAACCCATATCTGTCTAGTGGAAAATATCTGTACTTCACAGGCCTTACAGATTTGGGTCCAAGAAAAAGTAAAATAAAAACTTCGTAGGCACTAGAGGTCTTTGCATCTTTCAAGGGCAAGATTTCCAATCTGCTGAATCTTGCAATGCTGAACACTTGTAATAAGCCCTTAACTTATCCGATTTAGAAATGGATTACAGCTAAAATGGAGCCTGGAGCCACAAAACCTATAGACCCCTTAACGTATTTTCCATCTACCATAAGCAAAACATCAGCATCAAAATCCATTCATCTTTCTTAGAATTCATATCTAGGGTGTCTGGGTCCTAGCATTACAAAATTGTTAAAAAGAAAAAAAAAATTCATTTTAATCAACACTGCCATTTCTTACCCAAATCTATACTCTAGGGTAGCTAGGAGGCCTTGGAAGTCCCTGGGCGAAGATGCTAGAAGGCATAAGGTGTGATTAGTTGAAGTCTTGTTTGTGATTTGCAGCATCAATGAAGAATCTTCTTTTTACCTATGACAGTCATAACTACTACTTCTCTATCATGAAGGACATTACATACTGCAAATGTAAAGTCATTATAGCCCACTCTTAAAATGCCCCACTTCCCTTACTAGAGCAGTTTATTCTATGCTTCACAAACAAGTACATTAGGTCTTGTATTGTATCCCAACCTCCCTCATCCCCAAATATAACCGCATTTCCCGATCCTCGAAAGCAAACACATTTATACTTATATTGTAAAATTTTCATATCAAAACTTTAAATTAATTTTAAAACATACATTATTGGGTTACATTTGCAAGGGCTTCCTCAACTGCACCACCATTATTTGCATGTGTAAACCCCTTCCTTGACATGATCAAGAAGGATAACTTCTTTCTCTTTCCACTTTCTCTTCTTTGATGCTGAATTTGTGGTATGTATCATATGTTTATGATGATAATTCCATCTGCTGGCCAAATACAGATGCAATACCCCTTTCTGCATTACCAGATATTAACATAGCACAAACAATAAGAGTCCTTTTCTATAAACCAAAAAAAAATCCAACACTTTCACTTTCCTTTATCATTGTAAAGCTTACTTTTAAGACTCAAGCATGCACTCTTTCCTCTTTTATGAACACTTAAAAGTTTCATCATCAGTATCTCCAACTCCAGATTGTACGTCTCAGATTTAAGGTTAGATACTAGACAGCCAATACATGGTTCTGCAAGGTGGAAAGGCAGAACAAAGAGCCTTCTTTGCCCTTTTCCTACGCTCCTCCAAGCACAAGGACCAGCATACCTGTGAATGGGAAAGAGGAAGGGATATATCCTCTTCTTCAACCCCAGCTAACTCCAGTAAGCTCCAACAAAGAACTATGGGAGTCATTGTATCCCCATGGAGCATAATGCCTTTAGGAGTAACCCCTGAGATAGGGTGGGTCCACACTGATCTTCATGTCTTAAGTTCTTTTGGAAATTACAGTACACTTTAGTACTCAACTAAGCTGCTATTATTAGTTAGGCATACTTCCCCATTCCTGTTTTGAAAGTTCTTTGTTCTTGTTAGCGAGCCCATCTTGGTCCTTTCACAGTTCTTTCAAAGACCAAAAAGAAGGAAAACATTACCATTGGTGGTGTTTAGTAGTAAAATTGTTTTTTGCATGTTAGCAGCCACCACTGATAATTTGCCTCTTCAGAAGTTGTTATTTTGATAAATGATATTTTTACCAATCAAGCTGATCAGAATATCAGTACCATCATGTTACGTTTTGCTCCTCTATCTTAGATCTTCTTGATAAAACTATAAGAAGCAAATACACCAAAAGGAAGATCCACTTTTTATGTGCAGACTAGCGATTGCAGCTATTATCTCTCTTTCTCATGTTGTTTTCATTTTCATTATGAATTGGTTTTGGCAACAGACTTATGATATGAGACTTCACTGAGCTAGAAAACACACGCATGAAAAAGAAAATGTGTGAAATGACCATATTGCTGGAGTATTTTGATCATGTTGTTGAGTTTGCTTGTTATCATGTACTTAAGGGAAATATACTACAATTGCAACAGTAACAACTTACAACCTCTCTCTTTCACTTGTTTTTTGTTAAGAATTATGTTATTTGCAGTCAGAATAGCTCAAGATGCAGCAGTGAAATGAAACCTATGTCCAATGTTGCCAGAAAACAGAAAGAAATGTAACAATGGTTCTCTCTCTTATTTGTTTTGATTAAGGATGGATGACTGCTACCAAGACCACTTGAAGATGAAGTCTTTGCCCTAACCTTCAAAACAACAGCAAAAATATATTTCTCCTTTCTTCTTTACTTTGTGTTAAGGTAGAAGCTGACTTTCTGGAAACACTGCAGCAAGTTGTGAATAATGTATGAAATGAAAAATTCCTGCTTACTGCACAGAGAAAGTACAGACAGCTAGCTATATGCTACATGCTAGCCAAACACAACCAAACAGCCCAGCAAACTAAGAAATCCCAAGACCTACCCTACTTCTCCCACAGGAAATTAAAACAAAAAAATATGTTTTTTTCGTTTCCTCCCACTAAAACCCTTGAGGCACTCACTTAGCTCCAGTCTAAAGAAGATCCTCACTCATTAAAACTCCAAGCCCACCAACATAAAAATTCATCCAGAATACTAAAAAGGAAACTAAATATCATTCTGTTTAGAAGTTTATAGTGAGTTTTAAAAGTTTGTAAAATTTTCCCATCTAGCCCCCATCTAGATATTGGTTGTAACTTTAAGTCTCAAAGTCGCATCTACAAGCGTCTTCCAGTTGCGTGAATATATTGGAGAGTTATGTGACAGAGAGGGAGTGGCTTCCAAGGCAAATGAGAGGGTGTTTAAATCACTGTTTCAATTAGGTATTCAAATATTAGATGGTGGGTAGAGTTTGTCATCTATGATCTGAACTACTTTAAGGGGTAGTCCACATTTTGACATCTCTATCTTACTTGTTTTTAATCTAAACATATATGTGGTTTGATGGTACTGTGATACCACATGATGATACAATACAAAGATGCTGCGATGCAACATGTTTGTTTTTATATTTGTCCAGTAAAAGTGCTTATTATTAAATTGTTTGTTGCAGTTTGTTGAGTTACTGCCCAAAGACTCATATAAAGACAAGGGTCCAGTTGTGCTGGGTGCTGGAAAACAAGGAAAACAACTTTATTCCTTGCCCCAACAAGCTTACAAACAAATGAAAACAGACAAGCGAAGGACAAAAAGGATACAATGTACAAGCCAAGGATACAAAAGAGTCCTTCAATAATTTTATTATTTTTTCATTGGTAAAATAGTTTCTCCTTATTTGGTGGCACAGTACTTACTCAAAAGCTCCCCATAAGAACAGTTATGCCCATCTTCAGTTTTAACTAATAATGACATGAAGACCAGTGTTACTGTAAAGACAGAAGCACACCTGTTCCACATAACTCTCAAGGAACTAATCTGTGCTGGAGCAATTAAAAAAAAATTAGTTTGTGAATTTCATAAGGTCCTTAATAGTATCTGATCATTGACACCTCCAAGCCTAATATAGTTCAGCTTTTTATTGACTACACTTGAGAGACCCCTTCCTTTTCATACTACAAGTGGACAACTTGATCTAAATGTTAAAAAGTGACTAATGATTTAGGATGCCTTCATTTCTGGATGCCAATTTTACACAGCTTCATATGGCCTGTTTTTTTGAGGGCCTGTAGTGCTCCACACTTCCTGAGAAACCACGCCCCTGCAAGGAATTTCAAATTGGATAGGCTCCCTAAAAAACAGAGTCAGGCAGAATCACTAATCATCTTCTAAAATGTAGGTCTTAAACCCTATTATTGAAAGATTCATAAAGTTCAAGGCCAGAAAGGACCATTGTAACCATCTAGTCTGACCTCCTGCATACCACAGGCCACAGAATTTACCCAAAATAATTCCTAGAGCACATTTTTTAATTTTTCAAGGCTGGCTCAGTTTAACACAGCATGAAATTAAAGGTGGCAATAGCTTAACAATAAATGGATTTATTTAAAAGAGAATTTTAAAGACAGAGTTGATTTGAACAAATAACTATTTGTGGATATGGACTGTACCCATGCAGCCTACATTACTCACGAATTATGAGTCACCCCCCATAAGATGAAATGCTATAGTCCAGGATAGTTATGTCCTACTATATTTCTTATACATGCAAATAAAGTATGTATAAAAATGAATTTAAAATGTCATAACTAATTATTTTCTTATGAAGCTGAAATTTTTTTGGCTCACAAAAGACTAAGATTAACATGGATTATAAAATTCTGTTGAACCCTCTTATTGATTCTGGGCAGAAGAGCCATCAAATGTTCTAAAAACATCAGTCACATGTGTCAAGTATCAGAGGGGTAGCCGTGTTAGTCTGGATCTGTAAAAGCAGCAAAGAATCCTGTGGCACCTTATAGACTAACAGATGTTTTGGAGCATGAGCTTTTGTGGGTGAATACCCACTTCGTCGGATGCATGTAATAGAAATTTCCAGGGGCAGGTATTATATGCAAGCAGAAGCAAGCTAGAGATAATGAGGGCATCTGCCTTAACCCTCAGAAGAGACAACACTACAAAATCTCCACCAAGCATTCTCAAACTACAATACCGCATGAGGAAATAAGGAAACAGATCAACAGAGCCAGACGTGTACCCAGAAGCTCCTACTGCAAGACAAACCCAAGAAAGAAACCAAAGGATTCCACTGGCCATCACATACAGGCCCAGCTAAAACCCCTCCAATGCATCATCAGGATCTACAACCATCCTGGACAATGATCCCACACTTTCACAGGCCTTGGGCGGCAGGCCAGTCCTCGCCCACAGACAACCTGCCAACCTGAAGCATATTCTCACCAGTAACTGCACACCGCACCATAGTACTTCTAGCTCAGGAACCAATCCATGCACAAACCTCGATGCCAACTCCGCCACATATCTACACCAGCGACACCATCACAGGACCTAACCAGATCAGCCACACCATCACTGGTTCATTTCACCTGCACGTCACCAATGTAATATACGCCATATATGCCAGCGATGCCCTCTGCTATGTACATCAGCCAAATGGACAGTCTCTACGGAGAAGGATAAATGGACACAAATCAGATATTAGGAATGGCAATATACAAAAACTTTAGGAGAGCACTTCAACCTCCTGGCCACACTATAGCAGACCTTAAGGTGGCCATCCTGCAGCAAAAAAACTTCAGGGCCAGACTTCAAAGAGAGAATGTTGAGCTTCAGTTCATCTGCAAATTTGACACCATCAGCTCAGGATTGACAAAGACTGTGAATGGCTTGCAACTACAGAACAGTTTCTCCTCCTTGGTTTTCACACCTCAGCTGCTAGAACAGGGCCTCATCCTCCCTGATTGAACTAACCTCGTTATCTCTAGCCTTTGCTTCTTGCTGCAATATAGACTGCCCTGAATTCCACTACATGCATCCGACGAAGTGGTATTCACCCACGAAAGCTCATGCTCCAAAACGTCTGTTAGTCTATTAGGTGCCACAGGATTCTTTGCTGCAATCACATGTGGTTATTCACCATATTTCTGGCATATATACAAGGATTAGTACATTTGTGCCATTATTATTAAACTGTAGATTTGTCAAAGGGGAATATTGGCTTGTTGTCATATAGTATGTCTGAATTTCTGTCATGAAAATAGGCATCACAAGCGGAAGTTTCTTGCAGAATAGTCTTTCCTTAAGCTAATCTTTACACCATTTCCTATATCAAAACTCAGCCTGCTAAATTCATGCTTTCACAACAGTCAAATGGAATTGACCCTATATCTTGCTGTCCTGCAGAGGTCATCGCTGATGAAATATGCACGAGAGCTGATTATACTCTGTTGGAAAAGGGACAAGCAGAAGTGATTGAAATTTCTATAGAGAACATCAGTTCTTGCTTAGAAGAATTTTGCATATAAATAGGGCATAAAATGGTCTGTATTCATTTTGTTCTCCAGTTGTGGACAAAAAATGTCATCAGCACCACTGTATATTGCACTCCTAAACTTCTATCTTCTTGTAATGCAAACCCAGATCTGATTAATCAATCAGTGAATCACTATGCTTATGTAGAGTCACCCAAAATGAGAATCTCATTGCCCTTAATAAATGAAATACAAAAGCAAATTAAAAATCAGTATCAAGCAAATAAGTTCTGAAATTAGTTTTGAAAAGATCCAGGAGCTAATATAGAAATAGGAAGGCAGTTCTTAGAGAAGCTGCCAAATGAGTCAAAGGCCAAGGACCATAGGCAATAGTCCTGACATGAGAAACTATTAATGTCTGGAAAGTAATCCACGCAGAAGCAGAACACAGAATTTATAATGAAAAACCTTCATTCATAAGTGGGTAAAATCTCTAGTCTGATGTGCTGCAGCTGAACAATACTTGAACATAGATTGAAATTATTTTTATGTAAGATCTATGGGATCCTTTGAAGATCAGAAGGAAATGAAGGCTGCTATAAAGAAGTGATCTCGAGGTCAAATAAATTGATAGAATTGGTCTGGTACGAGTCTGAGAACAGTGAAACAAATGCATTAGCTTTATGAAGGCTATACTGGAAACTAAACATGTTACTGTGCCTTAGAAATATCTCAAAGTGAGTACTGAATGGCTAGTGTAATTACTTTATGTGTGAAAATAAATTGTGCTGTATCTTTCTCATCTGGTATTTATTCTTTTATATACCATATTGGGTTTTAATTTGAGAACCTGATGATTTATGTTAATTTAACCATTCCTTTGTGTCTCTCTCTTTTTCTAGAAGTGAATTTAGTGCTCATGAAAAGTACTAGCTTAATAACTTTGAAAGGAAAGGACTTCCTTTATCAATAGAGGAAGTACAGTATAGACAGTTCCAGTGCATGCACCTTCACACTGCTCTGCTGTTGTGCCTGAAAACTGTTATGGAAAGACTTACTCCAAGGAAAAAGGGTAATTCAGTTTTTGGCCTTTCTGCACAGAATGACCAGGGTGCCAAACAGTGAGTTGATTTTGAGGTTAGAATGTTCATTAGGGACTGCAATAAGACCAGCTCGTCCTTTTACATAGGCAGGGCCGGCACTACCGTTTAGGCAGCCTAGGCAATCGCCTAGGGCACCAGGATTATTCGGGGGGCGGCATTTTGCCGGGGGGGCGGCAGGCGGCTCCGGTTGACCTGCTGCAGTCGTACTTGTGGAGGGTCTGTTGGTCCACGGCTCTGGTGGAGCTGTTGCAGTCATGCCTGCGGACGGTAGGCTGCTCGCACAGCTTCGGTGGACCTCCTGCAGGCATGACTGCGGCAGCTCCGCCGGAGTCACGGACCAGTGGACCCTCCGCAGGAATGACTGCGGCAGCTCCACCGGAGCCGCTGGATCAGCGCGGGGGGGCGGCGAAATGGCCATGCGCCTAGGGCGCGAGAAGCCCTAGCACCGGTCCTGCACATGGGCTACTGAACTATTATTAGATGCCAACCATTTCTGATGATTACCAACATATGCAGAGTTGAACCAGCATTTCAGGGGTAAATCGTTTGTTAAACTCCAGATCTAACCACCTGAATTCAGGAAAATGGAAAGTAGATGCCAAAAAAGAAGACTTGATTCATTCACTTTCATTCTTTGCATTTTGCTGGACTGCTTGAAACATTTCCACTAACATTTTATTCTTAATCTATTCTTGAATACCTGTTCCATTGACTGACTGCTCTTGCTGTTGAGAACTTTTCCCTACTATCCACACTTCCTTCCTTTACAGCCATTCCTCAATGTCCTATCAACTTTTGAGACTATGAGTAATTCCCTTCCTTCATTAATACTCCTTGAAGATGTCCCCATCTATCTAGCTTCATGTTTTCTCCTCTTTAAACTATATACATTTAGCCCCCTTTTGTCTCTTCTTACATTCTTCCAGATTTGGTTCCCTTTTTTGTATTTTCCCCATTTTTTCTACATCTTTTCTGAACAGTGGGGCCCACAATATTTCATCCACAGTGGCACTACAGCTACATAATGATAAGCAGCAGATAGAATAAAGACAAGATTGGAGCTGGCACTAAGTATAAGTGGACTTGGCAATTGCTTAGGGCCTGGGCAGCTCCAGGGGCCCCCTACTTGCTTTTTATTATGTGGTGTGTGTGTAAAATATTCCTTCTTAGGGCCTCCAATTGGCTGGCAGCACCTGTAAAGGTATGTCTACACTACCTTCTGGATCGGCTGGCAGCAACTGATCCAACACAGGTTGATTTACTGCATCTAGTCTAGACGCGATAAATCGATCCCGAAGAGCTCTCTTGTCGACTCCTGTACTCCACTGCCGCAAGAGGAGTAGATAGAGTCGATAGGGAAGCAGCAGCTGTCGACTAACCGCGGTGAAGACACCACGGTAAGTTGATCTAAGAATGTTGACTTCAGCTACGTTATTCACATAGCTGAAGTTGCGTAACTTATATCGATCCCCCCCCACAGTGTAGACCAGGCCTAAGATTATGTTTACTGGTGGAGTGAAGTGCAACTACACAGAAGAGTCAATGTTACGGGAAGTGAGCTGGGTAAATTCTGCTCTCATCGCTCTGTACCAATGCTATCTCCTTCTCTCACATCTCTCCATAATTGGGAGTCGGCATATCTCCCTAGCTTTCACGTCTCTCCTCCAATCAAATAGGCTCCCCAGCTTTTTAAGATACGTTTGTGCTGTCATCGTGTCACAAATTATAGTCATAGTTACATACGTGTCTCCAGGATGAAGGGTCAAACCCTTGCCTACTTCCTCAAACAAGGAGTGCAGGATAGCAGGAGTGGGATTGATTGAAAAACAGTGGCTGAAGCAATTTTGTACAAACTTCCACTGTTACTGGGCTAACTGAATCTCTAATCCCCCTCCTGTTTCTTCCACATGCACCCTCCTTTAAAGGTTTCAAGCTGTCACCTGTCAGGGTGGAATCATGCAATTCTCACACATTCAGACTGGGCCCTGATTTGCAGTCCCCTCCCTGTGTATCAACCATGATTTACCTCAGCAGTTTTCACATATCCAGACCCTGCAATTCTGTTCTCTCTGGGGCAATGATAGCAGTAATCAAACAGCCTCCTTAAAGCAAAGTATTATTTATTTGGAACAAAAGCGTTTCAGAGAACACGTAACTTCAAAACAATAACAGATTGTATGCATATCTAGCTTTTCCTTCAGGCTTACCATCTCATGGCTCGGGGATAGCCCAAATTATTAGACACTCTCCACAGAGTCTCTCTCTTTGTGTTAGCCTGTCTCCCTAGACAGTTTTTGGCAAGTGACACCCCCCCTCCCCCTTTTCCCTTGAGAAGGGCTCTAATACTTTGGCATTCTTTTCATTTCCAAATGTCAAACTTTGCCAAAATAAGTCTCGCAACTTATTAGAGTGAAGACAGCATTACCGCAGCTAGTCATTTCTATAATTCTGTAACCATACTCTTCAGTGTTTCATAGACTCTAGGACTGGAAGGGACCTTGAGAGGTCATCGAGGCCAGTCCCCTGCCCTCATGGCAGGACCAAATACTGTCTAGACCATCCCTGATAGACATTTATCTAACCTACTCTTAAATATCTCCAGAGATGGAGATTCCACAACCTCCCTAGGTAAGGTGTTCCTATCTGAGAAGCCAGTGTGTCACCTTCATATACACAACCAGTTGAATCCAGCCATTATAATCATATAATAAACATTCCACTACCCCCAGCATATAATAACTTGAGCTCACTGACCAAGTCACATACCATGTCCATAAAACTATTACATAGCTGTACTCATAACATTATTACATGTCTGCTCCATATCTGACACACAGACTTTTTAAGGAAGAAAAAGAATAACGAGGCATCATAAATTTCAGCCACAGGTGAACATTTTGGAGGATGTTCTGAGCTATGGAACATAGGAGTTTAGAATGGACCCTTAACTAAAGCCCTGTCCCATCACTGTGACATTACAAAATACAGTATGCACTTATGAAAATTCTATGTTCATTTATGCAGCTGGACTGTAAGACAAAAGGTTCAATAAAAGGCAAAATGAATGATCCGCTGGTTGTTCAACAGACTTTACTGAGGGGGAGGATTTAATATATTAATTTTCACCACTGATGGCAGAATCATTCAAGATTTCTATATCTCGTCCTATAACTCTATCACAGATGAAAGCAAAGCCAAAGTTAGCAAAAAAGAAAAAAATCTGAAAGACAGCATTAAGATTGCCTACTCTGACCAAGTTTACTGCAGACATGCACCAGATTGTATTTATAAGCTTTCAGATCAAAGACAACAGAAAACTTACTTTGTCCTGTTTCCATTTTAAAAACAACAACAAATTAATTACTCACGCATGCTCATATTATTTCTTTTAACTGGGAGAACAGAAATATTGCTCAGATGGAAGGATGATTTTGAAAATGTAGCACAGTTTGGGAATGGCGTGTACACCAAGTATTTCACTCATTTTGTTTTTTGTGTGTGTAAAAAATCAGGTTTATGACAAATTATAAACAATAATAAATCACAATTATATTCCACTATTTTTACTGCTACCAGATAGGAGAAGGTGGCACATTGTGCCTTGTTAACTCAGCTGCATAGAGACAGGGCCGGTGCTACCATTAAGACAAACTAGGCGGTTGCCTAGGGCGCCAAGATTTGGGGGTGCCAAAAAGCAGTGCCCCCAATTTTTTTTTTACAGCGTTCCTGGGCTGGGCTGCCAGTGGTGCACTGGCAAATGTGGCTCAGACTCCCTCTCCCAGCGGCCGCCCCATGCAATTATTGTCATTGCCGGGGGGGGAGGGCAGTGTGCTCGGGGAGGGGGTGTAGCAGAGAGGAGCTGGGGTGGGGAGCCCTGCGGCAGCTCCCCCCTGTCCTCAGACATCCCTCCGCTTGCGGCAGCTCCCCCTCCCCCCACCAGCCCGGGGAGCTGTGCAGCAGCTCCCCACTTCAAATCCCCTCTCCTATGCCCCCCTCCCCAAGCACATCGTTGCTGCTCCATTTCTTCCGCCTCCCAGGCTTATGGCGCAAAGCAACTGTTTGGCACTGCAACCCTGGGAGAGGAGGAGAATTAGAGTGGGGGCAGCGAACTGTGGAAGAGGCGGAGCAGAGATGAGCTGGGGTGGGGAGCTGCCGCACGGCTCCCGGGGGGGGAGCTGACACAGGAGGGCGGTACCTCAGGGCAAGGGAGGGAAGCTGCTGTTGAGGGGTGTGCCTCAGGGCGGGTAGGGGGGCAGAGAGCTGCCGCAGGGCTGGGAGTGGGCGGCGCAAGGTGGAAGTTTCACCTAGGGTGCGAAACTTCCTTGCATCGGCCTTGCATAGAGACTATGCTGAGACTAAAATGACAATGAATGGTTTTGGACTGATAGTTCAGAGGAGAACAGGGCAGAGAACATTATTGGTACTTTGAAGTCTATAGCCCTATGTGATAGTCAGGGACAGGATGTGAAGAAAACAATGGTAATATTCCTGGCTACCTCTTTCTTTGAGAAAGAAAATGCATTCTTGCACTCACATAGCCACAAGAGTTATATATTTTACATATGGATGTAAAATTAAGTCCCAAGAAGTCTGTCTACATGGATCTTGGGGTACATCTACTACCAGATCGGCGGGTAGAAATGGATCTATTGAGGATCAATTTATCACGTCCCGTCTAGACGAGATAAATCAATCTGTGAATTGACGCCCGTACTCCACCTTGGCAGGAGGAGGAAGCAGCATTGACGGGGAGCAGCGGCAGTTGACTCGCCGCCATGAGGACGGCCAGGTAAGTCAAACTAAGATACTTCGACTTCAGCTACGCAAATAGATCGCAGATCGATTCCCCCCTACTTCCCAGTGTAGACCAGCCCTAACTGCAGGATCAGACCTAATGGGGAGAGTGGGGGTTCACTTTGCTCTTTTATGGAGTGGTAAGATGTGCTACCCACTTTGCCACCAATACCACTCTTCCAAACCCTCCACATGGATCTGACTCATAAAGAGTTGATTTTGCCCTGTGTAAAGAAGTCACTTTAAACAATTTGATTTATTAAAACACTATTTTTGCTATAAGACATGTTAAAACTGGAAAATTACAATGTATGTTGCCACAAACTTAAGAGGTAGATTCAAAGTAACAATAATTTATATATTTTATGTGTTTGAAAAGTTATGTGTGGGAGTATGTGTATTTGCTACACTCTTCCCTGAGTCACTTCAAAACCAATACCTGTACAGAGGACAATCATTCAAGATCATCCCTACAGAATTCAACAAAATGAAGCTGCTTTAATAATAAATGGAGTTTTACTCCGCACAAAGGTTACAGCTTCGAGCCCAACAAGCATGAACCTGAGCATGGCCCTTGAGAAAAGCTAGCCACCATATGCATCACTCCACTAGTCTAAGAAGTTACTGTGACTTTCTTAGGGCCAAATACAAAAAATAATTTTATTATACTGATGGTTTTAAGTAATATAAAATACACACATGCTCTTTAAAAAAAAAACAATGATTTTTTAAAATGTCAAATTAAACACAGTGTGAACCCTTGTTCTAGTTTTCTGCAGCATCTACAATTATCTGAAGATATAGTTACCAAGTTTAAAATTGTGATCTCACAGCTATAAGTGCTGAGATTTCACACCAGAACTGAAAGACCAACTTTCAATGAAAGTTCTTAAAAGCCTTGGCAAGACCCTTTCCCCCCCAACTTATTTTGAACACTAGATTCCACCCCCCCCCATCCATAACCACAAATCCACTAGAAAACATCTTACTCACCCTGCATTCTTGGTGTTCGTTTCCTGCGATCCCTGAAGGCTGCCCCTGACTGCAGGGCCTCGAGCAGATTATCCATCACTCCTGTCTCATCACCCTCTGTGAATAGGGGGAAAAGTAAAATTAATCTCAGTGCAATTGAAGTGGGACTGCAGGAAAAAAAGAAAGCAAAACTGATGTCAGATTTACATAAAAACTCTAAATTAAATTCATATATAGTATAACATAATGAATGCTTCATACATACTCCTGACTAGTTTGCTTATGATGCTCTATTAAGCAATATTGATGACAACCCCACTGTTCTTTCAATTTAAAGACCTTGTCCTGTGTATTATTGATGACATGTTCAGTATGCAAATAAACAACTGCTGATCGGTGACTGCTACTTGATGGTTAAGAACCTTATAAGATATTCCTGAGCAAGAATCTAGTGACCCTATTTAATGGAATAAATGCAAGTGGAGAGGTTTGATAAAACATAGTGACTTGAAGTTAAATACCAATTGTGTTAATATTGCAGACATTTAAAAGTCTGCTTCTATCTCAGAGATCTATAAAATAAACACATTTCTTTCCATTTATTTATTTATTCATTCTATTTATACTGCATGCCTACTAACTTCATGTGGGTTCTCCTTGGTCTTTCAAGTAGGTAGCTTTGAGAAGGAATAAAATAATGACTTCACTGCTAGATATATATTTGAACTCAGTACACAGGACACCATTTCTTTCTTGCTCCCATTTTTTCGTATTCAGGGAGGCAAGCCATTAGGCCTTAAATTGCCTGGCTCCCTGGAGCATTATGGGAGGTTGGTTAAAATGATTAAATTATTTTTTCTATTATTCATATGAGTGTTTAACTTTCTTCATGTTTCAATTTGTTCTGCTATTAAAGGCTCAGGGTGGCATGTAATAATGCAAGAAATACAGGTCAAGGATTGCCATAAGTTGTAACTGCATCAATGAACCATGTCTCTTGTTCTGTTCATGTGTATATGTTAAGATCTAAATCTCAAAAGCTGACTATACTGAGTGAACAGGTAGAGTAATGCGATGTTGAATTTTTATTAGCATCTCTGGGACTTTTTGTTGTCAAATGAATATTAAGTACCTCACTGGACTGTAGGAAGACAATTAGTATACATGAAAGATTTGTGTCTCTGTAAATATTTTTAGTCTGTGAATCATGTAGAAACAATAGGATGCTGAAAGACACATTCAGAAGATACATTATCTCTGTCTCCCCCACCTCCCCTCATTACTTTTATAGCACTCTTCCACTGCATATGGTTCTTCAGTTTGGTTCACTACTACATATAGATTAATTGGGCCACATTCAGACCCAAAGTAAGAATATGCCAATCCCATAACAGTCTTTTTTTCATACTTGTAGACGACAAACATTAGTGCAAGTTAAATGGTAAACTGAAATTGTAAATCAATGCAACAGAAAACATTTAGCATTCAGCAGGTGTGGAAAATGTCTAAGTTATGTGTAGTGGGATGTGGAAGGCAGCACAGCCAGAAAAGCAACCAACAGAAGCCTCTCAAATAGCAGGCCAGATTCTGATCTTGTTTTATCCTTGTGAATCTTTAACCCTTGATGTCAATGGAACTATTCCTTGTGCCACTTAGGTCAGAAGTGTGTGTGTGGAGGGGAAGTGGTTGTTTTTGCTTACAAGACTCCGTCAGTTGTTTTTCCTGCACTGAATTTATGTTTAAAAGATAAAGATTTAAGAGAAAGTAAAACGAGAATGAACTATTACAACAAACATTTAGCCTCAAATGCTTATTAAAGCATGGAAACAAAAATATACAGTACCAGTTTCAAAAATGGACTGAATATGGTCACTTCATATGTAAATTTAGCTGTTCTATTATAGACCTTATGTTCAAAAATTAATAAACACAGTGGTTACCAATATACATTTTAGAAAAATTTTAACTGCATTTCCAGTTAAAAAAATAAATAAAAAAGTACAGAAACAATCTACTAACTCTTAACACCTCACATACCTTACTTTTCTACAAACTCCCAATACTTTACAGTGGGTGTCACTGTCCTACCTTTAGTTACTCTGGCAGCTAAAACAACAAATTTTTATGGAATATCAAAGTAAACAACTGTGTAACACTAGACATGGACTACAGAGGTTGTGTTTTTCAGAATTTTGTCAATCAGATTTTAGTTTTGCAAAAGCAGACCTTAGGTTGGGTTCAGATCTTAATTAAATTTTATCCGAACCAAAAGTTCTCAAGTGACTAACGGGAATTGGATAGGAAGTTCCACTTCGGGTTGATTTTCATCTAAAAGTGATGAGTATGGTTAGAATGGAATTTCAGACCTCCCTAGCAGCTCTTGTATCAGATATATAAAAAAGATCTTGGGTAATATATTTAATTTGTTCTACACCACCTGCAAAGGTACAGCAACTTGTAAAAGGAAAATCTCCAGTTTAATAAAGTTGAGAAACCACTATCTAGCACAGGTATTTTATATGAAACAAAAATAAATATTACATTTCTTTCTACCCAAATGGCAAGAACATTAATGGGGTGGGAGTTTGACCTGGCCTCAAGAAATAAGGCAGCAGCTTCTGAGTTCACCCTCTCTTTCTTGATGGAGTCCTAGTACCAGGAGGGAAGGGGGTATTAGAGAACATGTATGTGAAACTTCTCTCCCTGCAACATCATGCCAGGAAGAACTGGAATAGGAAGGGTCCCTGTTTTCTGCCCCTCTTGACCCCTTGGTTATTTGTTGTGAGGATCCTGATTGGCCCTGGGCAATGAAGATAAAAATCATGTCTATACTGCCCTGAAATTTGAATGGAGGGGGTGTGAACAGCAGTGCACACCAGAGAGCTGTGCTGCAATCCCCTTGTGGATGCTGCATGTACGAACTTAAAGGTCCCTAGAGCACACTAATGCGAATTTTGAGGAAGTACAGACATGCCCTAACAAGGAGACTAGGGTTTACCTCAATTTACTAACTCATATAAAAACTATGAACTGCCTTGTTTTCATTAGTTTTTTACCTCCTATTAGTTACAAGAGAAGAACACATCTTGTTTTCCAGTGAAGACAATACCACTGAGTTTGTCCTCATTGTCTCTAGTTTTGTTTTACGCTGTTTTAGCCTGGTGTCAGATTGCTGAAATGTAGAATACTTTTGGAAATCATGTTTTGGGATAGGAAATAATTTATACCATAATGCAAAACTGGCCCATGTGCCAACTCTTTTTTTTAATTTCCCTTCAGCAACAAAGTGTGAGAGTCCAGTGTGGCCACTGGTGTTTTTCAAGCCCAGTCAGAGACATAGCCTAATTGTTGTAGGGAGTGTGAGAAGTTGCTATAATTAGAGCAGGGCAATGGTTCACGCCTCAAAGCCACATTTTGTCTGTTCCCCTAACAGCCCAATGATTGCTTTGTGGTGCTCAAAATGTTTGTGCGGTCCAATACTGGAAGACTGAACTGGATAGGACTGGTATTTGCTAGGTAGCTTGGAAGTGATCTGTCCCATTCTGATTTGAATTGGTTATTTAAAGCCAATAAAGTTGCAGCCTTATTTTAACCATGTCACTGTCCTGTGTCTTATTCCACAAGTGTTAAGGAACTAGCACAGAGGTTGGTCTGCTAAGTTTAGATATACACAACAAGTTCTGTAAAGCTTGGGGCTGTTCAGAACAGGAGTTTTGATTCATGCCCACCTCTACTCTTAGCAGATTTTACATTCAGTGTTTTTTTAGCCAACGTTTTATAACAACAATGTCTTTCAAAACTATTTTTATGTGCAACCCAACTTCAAGAATACAAATAAAAAGTTTACTGCAGCAGATCTATATGCATTCAATGATTTTATCTTTACAGCTCCATTACAAAAAAAGGCACGCATGTAGTATAATATTAGCGCAAACATATGTAGCATTATGGTAAATAATGCACAAAACTACAATAACTGGGTCATCTGTAGTCTGTGTAATCTCATTTGCGGTCAAAATGCCTTTGCGTAGTCAGACATCAGACTGAAGGGGAAATTAAAGACATGGATCTTCTTGCACAAGGAAGCACTTTAGTATTGCTATGCCCAAACCAAGACAGCTCAAAGCATGTCCACTTGGTCAGTAAAAATTTCTAATATTTTAATCACATATTTGTTTTTAGCAAAAATAATCAATTTTGGTAATGAGCAGGTGTTATATGTCTATGCTTATATGGACTGCAGATGAACTGAATAAACATTTTGTATTTTGAAGAAATTAACTACATCTTATAACTCAAATAGCACATTCTGTCGAACAGAAGTGACACTCAATTTCAAAATCAACAAAATCCTCCAGCAGGCAGATGCTGTCCACCAACTGAAGCTGCCAGTAAATGTAATTTGGGTAAGGAATGGTAAAGGTAAAATGTAAAATGTAATGGGTAAGGAATGGTGTCCCTAGCCTCTGTTTGTCAGAGGGGGGGGAGATGGATGGCAGGAGAGAGATCATTTGATCATTACCTGTTAGGTTCACTCCCGCTGGGGAACCTCGTATTGGCCACTGTCGGCAGACAGGATACTGGGCTGGATGGACCTTTGGATGGACCAGTATGGTCGTTCTTATGTTCTTAATATACAGTGTTAGTAACTAGCGTTTAATTACACACAAACAATACAAGAACTCCACATTATAATCCAATAGCTCCCTGCTTGTTACATGTTATCAAGAAATAGGTCGTAACTTTTTAAATGCCTTTGAACAACATAGATCCAGCACACAAATCTGTTCAAGTGGACACATTCAGTTAGTTTCCCTAGGATGCTGAAATCTGTGTTATCAGGTTGGCAGAGCAAGCCAGTTTGTCACTTCTGAGTGGTCACATCAGTATTGCAATAGGAACTGATTATTCAGTCAATAACATGCAATTCAAAGTTCTCAAATGCATGGCTTTACATACTATTCTGACAAAGACAGGTTATGTAGGCAGTAGTATATAAGTACACAATTAAGTCATGATGACTCATCATTTAATCAATATATCAAACATGGTACCAATTATTACAATGAAATACACTCTGAATTTTCAAAGTATTGCTTGGTATTGGCAGAGGGCAGAGTGGATTAACTGGAGCTTTCGGAAACTCAGCTCACATGGTCCAACAGACAAGCCACCTGAGCTGTTGAATCACTAATTAATTATTTATTTGCCAAATTAAGAATTTGCAGCCTTAAAATCAGTGGAGTTAGAAATCACACAACCAGACAAGTACAGTCTCTCTGAAAAACAAGTCTGTGGAAAAGATTATGACAGCTATTCATAGAGAGGTGAATAGAGCTCTCTGCTACCATGAGGGAAGAAAGTGTTTTGGAATGAGTCTTCGCTGATTTTTTCCTATCCAGTAAAAGAAAAGAAAAAAGAAAAGAAAGATATTGTTTTGAACCTGGAATAAATTATTAGATTAATCTGGACAGTGTAATTTTCAGGAATCCAGAGAGCAACCCTCAGTACCCATATATCTTCATGGAAGTTCAGTTTTACTTTTAACAAATACATACAGGCCCTGATTCAGGAAGTCAAGTTACTTAAGTACATGTCTAACTTTAAGCACGAGTTATCCCATTGCTCTCAACATCTTGAAAGTAAGGCACACATGTAAATAGCTTCCCTTATTAGTTCCATTAAAATTTGTACAAAATTCTGCTGCATATTATAGAAGCAAGCATACATACAAAAGAAAGGGGGAGGGATAGCTCATTGGTTTGAGCATTAGCCTGCTAAACCCAGGGTTGTGAGTTCAATCCTTGAAGGGGCCATTTAGGGATTTGGGGTTTAGTCCTGCTTTGAGCAAGGGGTTGGACTAGATGATCTCCTGAGGTCCCTTCCTACCCTAATGATTCTATGAGTCTAAGACCTGCAGAGCAACTAAGCCACAGTTTGAGAAGAACCAGACATTGGAGCAAAGATTTTGTGGGAGCACATAACCTCTGACCAGAATGGAAAAAAAAGAATAAAGTTGGACAGGAGTGTAAAGGAGCACAGAGATAGCAGGAATAAGAGAAATCCATCCAGTTGACTCAACCATAGGACTGATACCACAAACAGTTGTTAAATAGTCCATTACAAAACTGGGAAAAATCTGTTGTGCTCAAGAAACCTCAACCTGCAATTTTCACCTGAGAAGCTAGACTTGCTTGATAAGAATTGTTACAGAGCGTAGAATTAAGCAAAACTGTTCCAGGACGTTTGTGATTAGTATGCGACAAAAGGATGAATTGGGGTGGGAGAAAAAAACCCAATGAGTTACCGAATCAATTGTTCTCTTCAACTTATGGTGTTGCATACATTATAGAAAGCAGACAGTCTACTTTGGTGATTCTTGAACATATAATGGAAAAGGAGGCTTAAGTTTCCATTGAATAAACTTTTTTAACACTTTCTTCTACAAATGTGAACGTATAATAGTAATATACTTTCCTAAATAGGCGACATAACTGCTTGTTCATTATATCAAACCAAATATCTTTAAGAAACTATCTGATGGGGTGTGTGAGAGATGATCTTATATTTTCTTCATAAAACAACTGGATCTGAAACATTACAATGAATCCATTAAACTGTTGTCCAACTAACTAGCAACCTACGGCTACAGCTAATATAAAATGGTATGTCAGAGACTGAAGTAGATCAGATGGAAACAAAACTAAACTAAACTAAATTAAAAGGAAGCAGTGTTGGAAGTTTTTCCCTTAGCAGTGCCCATAGGGGAGCACCTCTAGTGACCCCTGGAATGGTGCCTCTAAGGTGCAGTATAAGGGGAGCAGCGCGCTCCCCCCACCCTCAGTTCTTTCTTGCCAGACAACTCCAACAGAGAGGAAGGAGGGCGGGATGTGAAATAGACATGAGCAACACATCTCGAAGAACACCAGTTACGAAAAGGTAACTGTTTTTTCTTCTTCGAGTGATTGCTCATGTGCATTCCACAATAGATGACTCCAAGATATATATCTGTTGGAGGTGGGTAGGAATTCACAGACTCTTGGGACGGAGTACAGCCCTGACGAACCCTGCGTCCTCCCTGGTTTGGGAGATGATTACATAATGTGAGATGAATATGTGAACCGAAGACCATGAGGCAGCCCTACAAATGTCCTGAATGGGAACATGGGTTAAAAAGGCAGCCGATGAGGCTTGCACTCCAGTCAAGTGTGCCCTCACAATGAGCGATGGGGGGACTCCTGACAGGTCATAACATGTATGAATACACAAGGTGATCCAGTTGGAGAGCTGCTGAGTGGAGATCGGCCAACCTGTCGTGTGTTCGGCTGAGGCGATGAACAGCTGCGGGGACTTCTTGATCAACTTAGTCCGCTCCAGGTAAAAGGCCAGAGCTCGTCTCACATCCAGCATGCGGAGGCGCCGCTCCTCACCAGATGCATGGGGCTTGGGACAGAGCACCAGCAGGAAGATGTCCTCACCCATGTAGTAGATGGAGACCACCTTGCGGAGGAACAAAGGATGTGGTCAGAGCTGGACCTTATCCTTATGGAATACGGTTTATGGGGGTTGGGAGGTCAGGGCCCTGATGTGATTGCCACCAGGAAGGCTATCTTCCACGAGACCTGCGTCCAGGAGCACGTAGTTAGTGGCTCAAACAGGAGACCTGTCAGCCAGGCCAGCACCAAGTTCAGGTTCCATTGCAGGACTGGGGGCTTAACGTATGGGACAAGGTGATCCAATCCCTTAAGGAATAGGCCAGTCATAGCATGGGAGAACACCATGAGCCCCTGCACCAGCAGATGGAAGGCTGATATGGCCATCAAGTGCACCTTGATGGACGAGGGCGATAGGCCTTGTGCTCTAAGGTGAAGAAAGTAGTCTAAAATGAGTTGGATTGGAGCAGCCATGGGCAAAACGCCCCGATCGGCTGCCCACTGGGAAAACTGAGACCATTTCATCAAGTAGGCTTGGCGTGTGGAGGGCCATCTGCTTTCCAGGAGGACACGCTGAACCCCTTCCAAGCATGTCCTTTCCTCCCAGCCTAACCATTGAGCAGCCATGCCATGAGGTGGCGTGCCGCTAGGTTGGGGTGGAGGAGGTGGGTCCAGGTGGGACAGCAATGGCCATGGCGGGGCAACTGCCAGGCTCATGAGAGTCCCATACCAATGCTGCCTGGGCCATGCCGGGGCAATCAGGAGGACCCGGGCCTTCTCCAAGACCTTGCCAATCAGCAGGATCAGGAGGAAGGCATAGAGAAGCTGGCCTCACCAGGATAGGAGGAAGGCATCGGAGATGGCACCCTCTTCCCCACAAGCTCCCGGAGCAGAAACAAGGAGACTGGCAGTTCTGCCGAATCACGAATGGGTCCATCTGGGGAGTTCTTCACTCTTGGAAAATCCTGTGCACCACCTCTGGGTGTAGTGACCACTCATGCTGAGAGGAGAAGCTTCGGCTCAGGCAATCCGCCGACAAGTTCTAGGCTCCTGGTAAGTGGTGGGCTTGTAGGCAAATGTCATGGGCTATATACAAGTCTCACAGCCTGAGGGCTCCCTGGCAGATGGCAGAGGAGCTGGCCCCGCCTTGCCTATTGATGTAAAACAGTGAGGCCGTGTTGTCCATGAGAACTCTGACCACTCTACCTTCCAGGTGTGAGCAGAAGGCCATGCATGCCAGCCCGACCACCCTGAGCTCCTTGACGTTATATGTAGGATAAGGTCCTGCACAGACCACAGACCTTCGGTCTGAACGTTCTCCACAAGGCTCTCCTCCTCAGGTCTGAAGTGTCAGACACCAGCTCCACCAATGGGGCACTGCCCCTGAACAGGATCCCATGGAGCATGTTCCCCAGGGAGGACCACCATTGTAGGGGGGTGACCACCAGTTCGGGCACAGTGAGGACTTTGTCCATCCTGTTTCTGGACTGGGAGAACACCAAGGCCAACCAGAGCTGGAGGAGCCTTATCCTGTGTCTGTCATGGCAAACCACATATGTGCACCCCAACATGTGATCCGGGAGCTGGAGGCACCTTTGGCTGTGGTCACGGGGAGCCTTGTGACTGTGTCAATGATCCCTTTCAGGGTCTCAAATCTGTCCAGTGGGAGGGAGGCCCTGGCCGATGCGGCATCCAGGACTGCCCCGATAAATTCTATGCACTGCACTGGGACTAATATGGGGTTGGTGTCGTTCACCAACAGGCCCAGGGTGGTGCAATGGACAGGAGCAGTGCCATGTGATCTGCATCTGTGACCTGCAGCTGCCCTTGACAAGCCAGTCGTCGAGACAGCGAAAGATCTGAACCTCACGACGGCTGACACCACAGACATGCACCCTGGGAGCAGTGGACATGCCAAATGGGAGGACCATAAATTGGTAGTGTTCCTGCCCAACTGTGAAATGTCTGTGCCCCTTGGATATATGAAGTGAAAGAACGCGCCTGCAGATAAAGGGCGGCGTACCAGCCCCCGGGATCCGGGGAGGAGATGATGGAGGCCAGAGAGACCATGCGAAACTTGAGCTTCACCATGGACTGGGGCAGGTCCAGGATGGGCGTCAGTCCCCTTTTGGACTTCGGGATAAGAAAGTAGTGCGCATAGTACGCTTGGTGTCTGAACTTTGCTGGCACCACTTCCACCGCTCCTAGGCCCAGGAGCCACCCCACCTCCTGCTTGAGCAGGGCCTCGTGAGAAGGGTCCTCCAGGTGTGACAGGGTTAGAGGGTGGCTGGGCAGGATAGAGTAAACTGGAGGGTGTCGCCCCAGGAGAAAGTGTTGAGGTCCCAACGGTCCAAGGTCAGCCCCGACCATTCGGGAGAAAAGCACACAACCGGTTTATTGTGGGTGGATCCCTGGTATGGATTGATAAGTTGCCCCCTGGCATCCTGTCAAAACTGATGTTTTCCCACCTGTTTGCCCTCGGAAGGCCCTAGCTGGGGGGCAGACCGGGACTACCTCTGTGGGTGTTTCTTATAGTCCCGTGACTTTTTATAAGGGGGCTCATATTTAGAGTGGGTGGCCTAGGTGGGAGCCTGCTGAGGCTTCATCTTGGTCCTGGCCAGAGCCGGTACATAGAGGCCAAGTGGCCTAAACATTGTGCAGGAATTTTTCAGGCCGTGCAATTTCACGTCCGTCTGTTCTGCAAACAGGGCCTTGCCGTCGAACGGAAGGTCCTGCAAGGACAGCCCCGACAGCAGGAGCCACGACGCCCTGGAAATCGCAGAGACCATAGACCTTGCAGCTGTATCTGTGGCATCTGATACTGCCTGCAGGGTTCCCTGGTAGCTGCTGTACCTTCCTCCACCAGAGTCTTGAACTCCTTCTTGTCATGCTCCTGGAGGGAGTCCTCTAATTTGGGCAGAGTGCCCCACAAATTGAACCCATACTTCCCCCTTAACCTGGGCCTGATGGTTTGCCACCCTTAACTGGAAACTAGAGGATGAATAAACCTTTCTCCCAAATAAGTCCAGCCTCCTTGAGTCTTTATTTTTCAGAGTAGGGGCTGGTAGGCCCTGCCTCTCCCTATAGTTGGGGGCAGGGTGGGTGTACAGGTATTCATGCCCCTTGGTGGGCACAAAGTACTTGAGTTCCTCCTTCTTAGAGATGGGGGGAAAGGAAGCTGGGGTTTTCCACAAGGCATTTGAAATTTTTGCCACCCCGGTGTCAAGGCCAAGAGGACGTTGAAGAGGGAGTCTGAGGGTTCCTCCAACTCCTTGGCTTGAAGGTTGAGGTTGATGCCACCCTTTTCAACAGTTCCTGGTGAGCCTTAAAGTCGTCCTGCAGAACAGGTGAGGAGGGGCTGTAATCACCTCATCGGGGAGGATGAGGATGGGGTGTGGTACTCTGTGTACCCACCTGTACCAGAGGTCCCACCACTTGGTCGCCCTCCAGGCGTGGAACCGGAGATGCACACCCCACCGACTCTTTTCTGGGAGGCTGATGGTCTCTCCGAGGCTCCGGCCACAGAGTGAGCCATCACAGGGGGCTGTGTCGAGCGCCACGGGGCCTATTGGTACCATGGTGCCAGCCAAGGAGCCTGGTGCCAACCTGTTCAGCCTGAGTAGCCTGTCCCATCGACTGATGACTACAAAGGGCTGCTGTACCACCCGCCGCTGTCCCAGGACCGGGAGGAGCATCCTCGTCAGGAATGGTGCCGACCACAAGACCGTAATCCCGCCATGGAGGAGCAGGAGTACCGCCGGTAGCAGCTGCTCTGCGATTGGCTCCAATGGGTGGATCTGCGACAGTGAGGTGCTGGCGATTGATGTCTGGAACTACAGGCGTGGTGCCAAAGTGGGGTTCTGTAGTGAGACGAAGAACAGGAACAGCGTCGATGTCCGTAGCACGATGGGCTACGGTAGCCTCTTGGAGACGAGGACCTCTAGTGCTGTCTGTCCTGGTCTTGACAGGGTCCGCTCCCCTCATAAAGTCTACGGTCCCTCGAGGCAGAGTGGTGCCTGGAATCCATGCCAGTTGGAACCTAGCCAGACAACCTGGTGGGCGTTGACGAGGACTGGTGCAGACCATGCACGGGGTGGTTGCTGAGCAGTGAACTGCATCGGGAACATTCCCTAGACCACGAACGGTACTGACCAGGTGGCGACTGCAGAGATCCAAGTGGTGGCTTGCCTCTGAACCAGGGAGCCAATAGTGGCGGTGCCTCTGGTACTAGCAGAGACATAACGTCCCGGGCCGCTTGCAGGGCCTCTGGCTTAGAGGGCACCCGGACATCTGGAGAAGTCAGTGCCGAGTGAGCCGGGCTGCTCTGGACTACCTGAGTCGGACGCTTGGAGGCCAATGGCTATCGAGAACTGCACAACATTGGTCTAGTCTCTTCCCTGGTCTTGCTCCGATGTCTCGGCAGAGAAGACCTCTTCTTAGCCTTTTTGTGTGCCTCACGGACGAGGAGTGATGCCGACTGGTGGAAGGCACCAAAGAGTTTCCACATACCGAGATTGCAGTACTCGGTGCAGACTTGGAGCAGCGCACTGGAGTCGGGGTCAACACTGACTCCATCAGAATGGCTTGGAGGCAAATGTCTCTTTTCTTTTTGGTCTGAAGCTTGGAGGATCTGCACATCTTTCAGCGATCGCTGAGATGGGTTCCCCCCAGAACGTGTAAAAAGTCCACGTGTGGATCACTTACTGGCATTGGCCGCTTGCAAGTGTCGCACGACTTAAAGCCCAGGGCACAGGGCATACCCCAACCTGGGCACACTAAACTAAACTAACCTAAACTACTTTAGCTACAGGTACTACTAACTATGAACAAACAAGAGTTCAAGAGGAAAGCTGCAGCCAAGCTGGAGCAGAGCAGTTCCAATGCACCTTCACTGGTGGTAAGGAGGAACTGAGGGTGTGGGGAGCGCATAGAGCCCCTCATACCCCGCCATAGGGGCACCACTCTAGGGGTCACTGGGGAGTTCCCCTACAATTACTGCTAGGGGAAAAACTTCCAGCACCGATGCACGTGGCGAGCAAGCACACCTACTGTGGAATGCACATGAGCAATCACTTGAAGAAGAACTTAGACTGTTGGTCCTCATATTTTGCTCCTCACCAATAGTGGCTGGAAATCAAAGGATAACATTTAATCCTGTTTTTTTTTTAATGCTTAAATTAAAAAATTAATGTTTATTCAATTGTGCTTTTATACTGATTATATCAACAGTGAACAGATCTTGATTTTTACATTTAAAAAAGAAAGAGAAATACAAATTTAAGGAAAAATGTTTAAAACACTTTTATATAAATATTTTGTTATTGCTAAGGGGTCTCTCTCTCGGTACGTATAATCACTAATCTATTGGTTCAATATTTTAAATAGCTTCTTAATGTGGCATTTTCCAGTTCACAGCTATGTAACACAGCAGGTGTAAAGATGCAAAACATTCTGTTCCACCACATGTGTGATAGTCGTTTGTAGGTTATCATAATTTGGATAAGAACAGTGCAAGAAATTAAAGTAGATCAGAAGTTGTGCTCATCAAGCACACCAGGTTTCTAAACTTACATGAATAACTGTATGAATCTGACATTTAAGTCAGCTCAGAGACAGAGCAAAGAGATTAAAGTATCTTCTTTCTTTACAACAATTTATTGGAACAGGTGGCACTTGCACTATATTTTGGATATGTCTGAAGTATTTGTAGAAGCTAGGATTTGACAACTTAGAAAAGCAATGTATTTTAGCATAGTCCATATACTGCTAAATTAACCTAAATGAACGTGCTGTAAAGGTGGAAATCAGAAGTCTGATGAAATTGAGGATGATAAAGAATATGTTTATTTAGCACATTTTCCACAGAGCAACTACAATCCTTCACACATTTGTGAATTTATTCTCTCTCTTTTCAATGGAAATCTATCTTATCAAATACTGATTTCTAGTTCTCATCAAAAAGTGAGGGAACATGGAGATGAAAAATAAAATGTTTTCTTGATTTTGCTCTCAGTGTGGGACTAGATGTTCCTTAGCTAAAGTTTAGCAACCATGGTGTTCTTTTCTCTCTTCTCTGACAAATCTCATATGCTGAAATTTAGATAAGCCCACCTATATTTAATAGAAAGGTATTTGCTTTCCCATTTATAGTGCATATCATCAGGATGCAGATTACAGTTGACAAATCAATACAAGGAAAACTTTTTCTTCATTTAGTATAGCCGGAGTAGCAGCGACCACTACAGTTGAGAAAGAAAAATAGTTTTCATTATAACCCTTGTTTTCTGAGTTTCCTAAACTCATTTTTGAGTGTAAAATGTGCTTTTTGTTTGCCATGGAAGCAAATTGCTATTCCAGTCATTCATTGAAATCTAATTATTTCCTAAATCTTTCCTATGTTTTTCAATTCACCAGTATGCCTTATATCCTTCTTTTCCAGAATTATTGTTGTATAATTTGTCTATCTTTGACTAAGTTCCTTAGGGCAAGCAAGGAAAATGTCTTAACATGTTTGCATAGCACCTAAAGATTTATAGCATTATACAAAATAAGAATTAAAAACAAAACCAAGGCCTGAACAGTTTACAGTCATTAAAGATCCCAAGGAACTTTTCCAGGAGCTAGAGGTCTTAGTTCCACATCCTGGGCAAATTCCAAGTTGGACAATTACATTCTGTCCACCTTCGTTCTTCATGGAGTTTTAAACTGCTATAGTTTCCCTTTACACTTCTTGTTCTATACTACACTGCTGTAGGCTGCTAATAGTTGTCCCATTCCAATACTGGCTGCATTTCAAAAGTGAAAGGGTTAAAGAGTTTCACAGCTTTTATTAGTTTGTGTAATCATAGTTATATATACAGACCCCACAATCGTAGAAAGGGCTTAGTATAATAAACTAATATAAATAATTAATATATAATTAATATTTGGACAGAACATAGCGTACGATGGTCAGATTTTTTCTTGGAAGTTTTATATTTATGTTCTCTTGATAGCACTTGTTTTCAATTTTTCTTTTCTAAATTCATTTTGTGTACAGAGTGAAAATGCTCTTGAGAACCAGTTTTCCTCAGTATTTTCTGCCAGAATAGCATTCTGTGAATATTACCAACTTTTAATTAAAAGGAGAACAGGTTAGGCCACTGTGAATGATAAGAGAACCCATACCTCACATCAGTCTACAAAACAAGTCAAGGCCTTGCATACGTAACGTTTAAACTCATTGTTTGCGATAACTTTACATAAACCTGAGATCAGGTTAATAAAATGACAATGCTATGCTTAGTTGTACTGGCAAGCTATAAAAAAGAGTTCTAGAATTACATATTTTCCATCTTCAGAAAAGATCACACTAGTCAAGGTCTATTTTAGCAGGAATGTATTAAGCTGAAATGCATCAGCATTGTCCCAGGTGCCTTATTCTGAATGGATTTATGGCTTTTGCAAGGTTGATTTTCATGAACTTAGAAAAATAAGCATGAATGTGGAATGCTCACTAATAAACAGATGCACAGCTCTAACCTGGGGGCCACATAACTCCGAAAGTGACAGAAAATGAGGCAATATGAGAGGTATTGTACTCAAAGTAATATACATTTTACAGTAACATACAAGTTCAATTACTTTCTAAAGGTTATGATCAGAAGTCAAGTAACTGGAGCAAGTTTAAAGTTTTGCATTTGGCACCTATGTATGAGCAGCATATAATCCGAAGTCTCGAATCTTTCTAGCATTAATGGAGTCATCTTCCTTTAAAGGTTACTTTCTTCTTTAACAACTTATCCAGTTTTTTAGGAAAATAAAGGTTTTTATCACTCACACTGGGCTCTCGTGTTTCTTTTTTGCACACGGCTTCTTTAACATACTTTTATGTGATTTAAGACAGGAAATTCTCACTTTGTTTACATGTGAGTTCTATGAGGTCCCTCTTACAATTTTTCAAGGTACTGACAGAGTACACTATCTTGTTCCATGTATGAGTCTTTTAATGTGGCATCCTTCTTTGAGGCTCCAGCACCACTGAACAAGAGTTTTCAAGTGATCTTCACCAATTATTTTGCCTTTTGGGCTGTGAGACTGATTTTTATCTAATATTGATTTCTGCTGATTCAGAGTGCTGGCTGGCTCTTTCCAGCTTCACTCAGGAGGAGCACACATAGACAGCAGCAATTTTAAAACTATCAAATGTGGCAGCCTTAATGAACAGACTATGTTATGCCAGTTCCCTCTCTATACAATTAGACCCTGATTTCCCAAACACAGACTGTCTGAAATTCAGGCTATTCTAAATTTAATTGTCCTCTATTGTCAAGACTCAGAGCTTGAAATCTATTTATCCGAATGGTAGATTTGGCTAAAGTTGCTAATGCCACTGAGGTCTTTGTAAAATGGCGGGTTGTTGGGGTGGGAGGATGTCTACCATCACTGTGAAACCATCAACCTTTTTGTCTCTTGACAAGGATAAACATTATGTAAAATTGTGACAGCTACTGTACTTAGTCTTAACCACACAATAATGATTTTACCTGTACCTATGGTTTTTATTTGTATCACTATTTTCTGAATTACGAATATTGCATAAATGTAGAACTTTCAAAGTTATGATTTCTCCTGGGAGAAAACCCCAAGGCATGCCTAAAGCTGTCAAGGTCACAGAATTATCTGGATTCTAAAAACTCATAGCATCATTACCGACAGACCCTGCGAGAGATAGTAGGAGACAGTGACCCAGATGAAAGCTTATCTGCTAGGAGACTAGCCACTGAAACTTTATAGCCTATCAGTGTCTTACATACCCAAAGGTGTTAGCAACTAACGTGTGTAGCCTGGGGCAGCATTACATTGCACCAAAACCACTGTTCCACATTTGTGCTGCTGCTGCTATTACATCTTCATTGTACTTATCCAGGCCAGTCTAAGGATTCATTTACAGTGTATTGTGGGAAAAACCTGTCTGGCCTTCCTGGGCTCTTGGGACTTACTGATATGACACTATGGCTTTACCAAAGACTGGTGTCAGTTTCTGGACAGCTGGCAGCATAGGAGAAGGATTTCTCTGTTCAAATGCTGTTGAAGTGCCACATAAACAGAACAGGCTAATATGGGATGAAAGCACACTGCAGCCTGTGTAATTATGAGATAAGACTGGACGACTAACAGCACCCAGGCTTGATTAATTTGCATTGTCCCTTCAAAATAGGTGGGTTGCCAGCCCAGGCAGAAGCAACACCCAAGCTCCTTGGGTAGATTCTTTCTGTTTGGCAGGAAGGGATGTTGAGGACAATATTCACATTAACACCGCAATGAAGAAATACCAGAAATGCTAAAACTATGCTGTTCAAACAATCTATCTATCTGATGGCTTATCTATAGTTGGCCGCCTTCCACGCAGAACAAATAATGAGCAAATTTTCCAACAGTGTAGGAAAATACTTAAAACAGATCTCAGAGATCCCACTTCTAAGACTGGCTAGAGATTGTGGGGAGACAGACACACATACATTGCAGTTCAGGGTCAGCCTACTTTGAGATCTAAACTGTAAGTCAGACAGGAGGCACACACTGCTAAGTATAGCTTTTATCACACATTTGATTCCCAGTAAGAGAAATACTGAATCCAGAATTTACTGTTGAACTTTAATTTCCGGCATGGCAGCATGATACACTAATGTATCAATAGGATGGATATTACAAACAATTAATATTTACAAAAATTTCACTAGAAACATTTTGCTCATGTTGTTCTCTGTAAAAACAAGCATAAGATGAAACTGTAGCTAATAAGGAATAGTATTTTCCCAATAACTTCCACATCTCTCCTATCACCATTTAGCTATCAACAGATACGGTACACCGTTCAACTTATAGCACATAGCTGAATTTGATTATACTGTGTAGAAGGGAATAGGTAGGAAATAAGGTATAAAGTATATTAGACTCTGGAATCATAGCATTAAAAATGAAACCTAACTCATTGATTATTTCTTTCTTCTGTACATATATATCAAACTGATAACACAGACATTTGTATTCTATAACCCAGTAGCTGAGGAATGTCTGATTGAGCTATGTAAGATTGAATGAATATGTAAGAAACTGAGGGAATGCTAAAGTGAAGAACAGAAGAGTTCCCACATTCAGACTACTTATTATAAAGGAATAACAAATTTAATTTTTCAATGAAAACTATGCATTTGAAACCCAATGTTACATCTTGAGAGACCATTTTAATTAGAAGAAACTTGTGCACTTGCTCCAAATCCTTTTCTCTTGTGGACTGAGCCTTGATATTACTCATAAAGGTTCTCACTTCTTAGCATAAATGAAGATAGCTAACCAATCAAGGAGAAGGTTTTCATTTTACTGACATGAGGGAAAGGCAAACATCTAGTTTTGCAGCTAAAAATATACTAGTAGAACATCCTTTTAACATTTACAGCACAAGATGAAGTAGAATTCCTTCCCAAATATTTGATTTGTGACATTACCTCACTGAAAATATAAAACTAAAACTTTACACCTTGGGAAGTAAGCATCGAATGTGTCTGCAGTTTGCTTTGTCCTTATAGAATTATATACAAGGAGGATTTATTGCTAAAGCTTGCGGCTTACTCAGTCTCATTTCTGATGTCACTGCCACTTAAATTCTATTCTCCAAGTGACGTATTTAAGCTTATAACTTGAAATGGCAATAAAGATAGAAACTATGAATGGCCTAATAATTAGATTTGGTGGGTCCTGAGAATACTGGAAGCATTCAGAAAGGATTTAAAGATGGTAGCTCCCTAAATTGAACCGAACACTCTTTTGGAAGATCCACTGGAGTGAAAATACTCAAAGACTATTGTATAAATTTTAACTTCCCTAACTCCTTCCCTTTACCCCTCATCTTAATTAGGGTATGTTCCTCAGACCAGAAAAGGAAACTAAAGAAACAAGGGCAAGGCTTTGGGTTATTTTCCATGAAAATCAGAGCTGGAATTCTTTTTCCTTACTGCAGTGAGTCTTTGTTAAGTGCACTGGAAGCGGAAGTTGTTTCCTTTTCCAATTTAAATGTACTGTACTGATAATTAGTTTAAAGAATCTGCTCTGACACAATTGCCTTTCATTTTCCATTGTTTTCAAATAATAATAATAAACAGAAGCTGAGATAGCCACCTTTCAAAATAGACTTGGTTTAAACTAATGCACATGACCTCAGATGAGCAAGGGTAAGCAAACTCTTCTTCTGCATTTCAAAAAGGCCCCATTGGTAAAAAAATAAATACATAAAAATGAAAAAAAAAATGTATGAAGGATTTCTGACAAAAAAAGGGCTACAAGGAAAATACTAACAAAAAATTGTCTAGGGATTGTGAAAAGACAGCATTTTCCCAACCCTGGATAAACAAATAACTATAAAAAAACATACACTTTGGTGAAATGTAAAATTATAAACCTCACTATGAGACTGCAGGGAGCAAACAGGTGAGCCTGCACTCTGATCACTCAGATGTTAACTAGTTCCCCTTGAGAAAGCTGATTGGGGTAATTAGGCAGGCAGGCTGGCCTGCTGGATGGTTTAAGGAGCCAATTACCTCATCAGCGCAAGGTGGATAAAGAGGCAGGAAGGAAGTGCCAGTGGGGGAGGGAATGAGGACTAGTTGAGCTCAGCCAGAAGGTGGCCTCAAGGAAGGGAAACCTCTATTTCCCTTATGTCCTGGGCAGAGAGTCAGAAGTGCGGTTAGCACTATAAATAGACAGTTGCACGGGGATTGTTGGTGGACCTGGTGGAGAAAACATAAAATAAAAGAATATGGTGAAGGCACAAACACTGGAATCCGTACAGTTTCTGCAGGGAGAAGATGGGAGAGGAGCCCCGCCTTGTCATATATACATTTTGCTCTAAACTTACAATTTGGGAAATAAATTACACAGACACAAGAGGAAAAACAGCAAAGTCACGTTTTCAAAACTAGCTGCATTCCAAAACAAATGTGGTGTGCGTGTGGGTGTGTGTGTGTACACATACATATTGTCACTGCAGTGTGTATAAGAGAAATAAATGTATTATCCCACTAATCCGATGAACTTGTATTATATGCTCTTATACTGGGTCTTAAAGGAGTGCACATTATTTATTCAGGCACACAAAATTGGATTGCAATGGCACCTGGGTTCCTAACTCCTTTAGGCTCAATTGAAAACCACAGCTTTAATAGACTGAAAGAATCCAAATCTGCTATTATAGTCCCAGTGAGAGAATGGAATTTTCTTCTTACTTTCTTCTTACAGTTTCTCTTGGACACCTTTGGTTTCCACTTGACAGCTTCATAGAATATCAGGCTGGGAAGGGACCTCAGGAGGTCATCTAGTCCAACCCCCTGCTCAAAGCAGGACCAATTCCCAACTAAATCATCCCAGCCAGGGTTTTGTCAAGTCTGACCTTAAAAACCTCTAAGGAAGGAGATTCCACCACCTCCCTAGGTAACCCATTCCAGTGCTTCACCACTCTCCGAGTGAAAAAGTTTTTCCTAATATCCAAACTTCATGCAGGAGTTGGCATCTGGAGGATATTACCCAACTATGTCCAGATCTTCCTTCTGATTCTAGTGGAAACAAGCTGCTGGTTGGTAATATCTCAGATCTTGTCATTGGTGATAAAGTCTTTCCAACGAATGCTCAAAATCTTCTATAGGTACTTAGTTTTCCTACTTTTTGGTAGCTCTCATTAACAGATATTATGTTTGCATTTAAAATGCTCAGTTTTGTTCTGTATGGTGCTGTATATCTGATTTCCATACATTGCTGAGTTTGGTAAAATGCTGTGGAGGTCTTTCCTTATCCTTGATGTCACTTTCTTCTTGAGATCTCAGTTAGCCATTATGGTGCTGCCCAGCTAAGTGAAATTTGTTCTTGATATTTTTGTCTTGTCATATGAAGTTACTGCTTGACGTCTGGGTTGAAAGGATATTTGTTTTAGCATAACTAAATTGAGCCCTCTTTGGCTTACTATTTTTGCAAGGTGGCATGTTTTTTATTTTAACTTTTCAGGGGTGTCGCTCAGTAATGCAATATCATCAGTAAAGTCTAAGTATTCTAGGCATCTGACATCTACTCACACTATACCAGTGTTTGTGTTTCTAATTCACTTTTTCATTATCTAGTAGTCTATGGCAATGCCAAACAAAAGCAGAGATAAAATGCAGCCCTGTTTCATGCCCATGTTCACAGTGAATCACTCGGTTGTCTAGTTGTTCACCCTTACAGAGCACTTATCTTCTGTATGTGGCCTTGGTGATGATGACAGATTTAGCTGGAATTCTGTAGGACTGAAGAATATTCCTCAATGTATGTCTATGCAGGCTGTCATATACCTTTTGAAAAATTAATGAAATTGATGATGAGGGGACCTTGACAATCTATATATACTTCTATGATGCTACTTAATGTGAATATTTGATCTACAGAGTATCTCAACATATTCTTCTCTAGGCTTTGCATCTTCCGCCTCTTTCATCGCACAGGTGATCTGACCATTTTTCTGTTCTACTTAAATTGTGAGCATTTTCATATCTTTTTATTGGTCCATTTCCTGTTTTGAGATTTCCACACAGGATTTTAGTCACTTGGTAAATGACTCTGTGGTTTTCCATTTTAGCGCAAGCTTCAGCAGCTAGATCTTCAACATCACTGCTTTTATCCTTCCTTGCTTTGCTTTTCATGGCTTTGTTTGTTTTCTTATACTCCTTTCCTCCCCCTTTTCTCTTCAATATTTCCTTAGTTTTAGCATTCAGGAGTTCTTCTTTCAGTATTTTTCTGTTCACACTGAGACCTCATATCATTCAGCTTATCATTTTTTTGCTGTATGTTGATATCCAACTGTGACTGCTATTGCCTGAATCACTTTGTCTCTGAGCCCTGCCTGTTTTTCTTCACGTCCAGTCTGTCTCTCTTCTGAACCTCAAAACTGTTCCCTACCTCAAGATGGAATTTCTTGCAGGACTCTTTTGATTTCAATTGTGTATTGTTAATTTTCCTTACCACTTCCTGCTTAAAAGCGATCTCTCTCAATTCTTTTGCAATAGAAAGACGTGTAGGAGAGTTAAACACAGAGTTATTGAATGGAAATGGAACAAGGTGTTAACGCCCAGAATGTAATGTGTCACCACTACACACTATAAAATGCTGACACTATCAAAGGGTAGTGCAATATTAATCTGCTATTGAACACAGAGACTTAGGTTCTCTGTACTCATTCAAGTACAGCCTAGAAACCTACACATTTCACGTGGATTTATCAGATCTATTAATTGGATATTCTTTGTTTGGACTGAGTGCTCTCAGTTAATACTATGAATCTGTCAGCAATAACTATTGACTTGAATGTAAATACACTTGACTGAGAACACAACTAATTTAATTTCTATATTGATTAGCTATATTGCTATATTGAATAGCAGCTATTCATTTGACACATCAGTAGAAAAAATTACAATATTGAAATATTAAACTAAAACAAGTTTCTAATTAATGATTAGGAAGCACAAAGGTGCTATTACGACACTTCCTTTAGTACAGAGTTATTTAGATAATTTTCAGCCTTCATCTCATATCTTAGAATGGTCTTCTGCAAGATAAAGTTAAATAAATATAATACAGCAGTATTGTGGTATTTAGCTGCCCTGTACCACACCTTACTGGCAGAGTGTGGTGCAGCTGGCACTCCCTGACTCAATTTCCTTTCCTGAGGTTGGTCTCCTTGGCTTTCCAAACACCAGATGGTGCTGGAGATGTGGCTTAGTCCTCCAGCCAAGTCACAAACAAAATTTAACTCCTTCCAGCACAGCAAAAGTCCGATTAAAAATTGCCCCCAAAAGAAAAAGTTTTTTCTCCCTTTTGGGGAATTCTCTTCAGCCTGGGTTACCTTTGAGAGTCTCTAATCTCAGGGATAGAACACTCTGCTCCTAGGCTGATTCCCCTGAGATATTTACTGTTCTCTGTTCCTTCCATCCGTCCCTGCTCTGCGTCACCAAAGCTGATTCCTCTGGAGTACCCTGTCCAGCATATTCTGACTCATTGCGCTCCACCCCAGACTGATCTCCCTCAGCCCTTTTATAAGGCTCAGGTGTCCATTAAGCTATCACATGACCCACTTTAGTCCTGTCCCCTCAGCCTGGGAAGCAGCTAATTTATTATGGCACAAGTCTGACTGGTCCCATCTCTCCTTAATAGGACAAGTCACACTGTGACAGGCAGCAAGCATGTACTGTACATGGAACACAAATTTGTAGCTGCCAATGATATTGCCTCATCCACCTTTTCTCTCTAATGTTACCGCCTTAAACTTTAGGAATGATCACATGTTACTGAATGCAACACACTGGACGATGCCCCTGTAGTTTTTAAATCTGAGTCTCTTGATTTGCATAACATTGCTCAGGGTGACTCATACCATCATGTTATTACCCATCTTCTCATTTTTAAAAACATATTTCTCGTTTAAACTAAATTCACGTTTAGCTACTGTGAGTACAAAAACCCATTTTTTTTCCTACTTCAATTTAAAAAGATGAGGCATCACATACTCAATCTTAAACACAGTGTTGGTTTACAGATATTCTTTCTTTTTTTAATCACTTTCTTCTCACAACAGGTTACATATATCACCAATGACCTGCAATTTGAAGCTGCATATTTGATTATTAGAGTCTGATGCTGACAAAGCTCCACTGAAATCAATAAAAGAAAGGTTCAATTCATTTAATTAGATGTCTGCATATGAGAAAAAAAAAAGATAGGTAGATTTCTGACATTAAATGGGTTTTTTGTTATACCTAGTGGATTTAGTCTCCTGAAGAAAAGTGCTGTATGTGGTGTCTAATCACAGTTTGCTCTTAAATTGAATGCAACGTGTAAACGTTTTTAATAATAACGTGCAATGTATCGAAGTGTGGTAGTAGGCTAATATCTAAAAGAACTTTCCAACCCTTAGTAAGTCAGCATGTTTCAATGGAAACAGTATTAAAAACTAAGATATATTACGGTATTAGCTGATGGAGAATGAAAGTTAATTGATTCAAATCACTTCTAATTAAGCTAGTTTTGAAAAGTTTCAGTAATATATTTCTTCAGAGCTGTTTAACACCATTATACAGTAGATACAAGACTTACCAACATGATTAATTTGTCTCTGTCTCAACATACTGTGGTAGAAAGCCTCTTGGGAGAAAAAATCTCAACAGGTGTGTGAAACTATATTCTGCAGCTACAAAAAGACCCAGAAAGGGGTAAAGCAGGGATCCACAAGGAAATGACAGGGTGGGGAGTGGCTGTGATAAGGAAAATGGGGAACCAGAAGGGGGGAACTGGTGGGTGGGTGGACATGGAAGCAGGAATCTAGAAAGGGAGGAGTGGAGATGAAGAGGAGAAAGCAGACTCTGGGAGCAGAAGGGAAGGGAAAAGTGGGGACCAGGGGATGGGGAGAAGCAGGGATACAGAGATGCAGAAGTGGAGAATGGGTGGGGACAACAGGGACCCAGAATGGGTGAATGGAGATGGGGAAAGGGAACGTGAGGTAACAAAGAGACTCTGCCATGGGTGGGAAAAGAGAGCAAATAGAGATCTTAGCATGAGGACAACAATGTGGGACCCAGGTACATGGGGAAGAGAGAATGGGGATCACACAGATCCCCTGACATGGGGAGAAGCCAGCCATGTGTGGCAGGGCTGCCCAGGTGGGGGGGCGCAAGTGGGGCAATTTGCCCCGGGCCCCACAGGGGCCCCCATAAAAATTTTTCTGGGGCCCTGGAGCGGGGTCTTCACTCGCTCCAGGGCCCCCGGAAAACTCTCACGGAGCCCGGGCCCCTGGAGCTTCTTCCACTCCGGGTCTTCGGTGGCTGTGGGTCCTTCCGCCCCGCTGCTGAAGACCCCAGGCCCCCTGAATCCCTCTGGGCGGCCCTGATGTGTGGAGACACAGAGCCCCTGGCATGAGGGAGAAGGGGTGGGTAGAGTTGCACGAGTCCCTGAAACAGAGAGGCATGGGAGTGTGGCACAAAGGGAATTTGAGGGCGGAATAAATGCAAGGAGCCCAATGGCAGGTGCACAATCCACTTGACTTAGAGAAGCTATGAAGCTGTGTCTCCCAATAAATAAATATATGCAAATAAATACAAAATAATAATAATAAAAAAATGATATAATGACAGCTGCTCCAGTGGAAGGAGCAGGGGGTCCGGAAATCATGGCTCCCTGTTTCTACTCTTGTTTCTTTCCCTAATTCCCTTTGAGTTAATTTAACCTCACAGTACCTTAGCATGATTACTTCCTGGGGGTTTATGAAGCTTTGTAAAGAGTCTGATTATTATTATTGTCAATATCCTCAGATGAAAGATCGAGTATTACAACTTGCATTGATGCAGAACCTTTCATCCAAGTATCTCATGGCACTTTAGAAAGAGAGATAAGTATTATTTATATTTTATAGATAGGGAACCGAGGCATAAAGATACTAAATTACCTAGAGTCACACAGCTAATCATTAGTGCAGTATCCAAACAGAATCCAAGTTCCTTTACTTCAGTTATCCTGTTCTAACTACTAGCCAACACTACCAGTTAGCACAAAGCAGTGTTATATTGATGCTGATGCAGTAGTATGGGGTCACAAAGCAATATCCTTCTCATACCAATTTTAGGGTGGGTTTTTTCTACTCTACATGCTTATCTTGAAGGACACAGAATAAGTACATAAAAATTAAGACAGTGTTGTGACATTAGGGACTAGTTGTGAAAGTGACCTTCTGCACTGTACCCTTACATCATCAATGCCAGTGAAACAGTTCTGTGAAATGCAGCTATTAGTACAAATGCCAGTCAGAACATTAATAGAGTAGATACATTTTTAAAAGGTGACTTATGATTCGATATTGGGATGTCCATATTTTAAGAATGAGAACACCTAGACATCCCAGAGAGCCATCAACACTACCAAAGAACTCCATTTCCATTATCTTCATCTTTGTTAGAGGAAAACATTAATATACCTTCAAAACAATTAGTTCAATACTAATTGTGGCTGAGGCAGCTCATTCCACCCTTTATCTTCACACTCGTAGTTAAAAGGTGATTTTAATTGCCATGGTAATAAGATATAATAAGAGCAAAACTGCTTCTGATTAAATAACATTTGCATCAGAATTGCTGTTGTAGGCTCTTTAGTTCCTGGGAGGTTGTCTATCTTTAGAGCTTTTTTCTTCCCTATTTTCATGTACCATATAATAAAATGTTACTATGCTGTTAGACATGTTAAATTAAAAACATAGAAGTCATGAAGTAAAAAGTAACTAGGATGGTAGCATGTATGTATTAGAGTAGCCTTCGGAAAGTTAGAAACTGTACAGAAGAACAGCTAAAAAAAGACTACTCCAGTTTTGCAGATGTACTGAGCTTCAGAGGAAATGAGATACTTTGAAAATAATTTCTGCAAAATTCCTCAGATCCCTTAATGGAGAGGAAGGATAATTCAATATTTAGAGTACTAACCCGGGATCTGGTTTAATTTTGAGTTCCACCACAGTTCCCATGTGACCTGGGGCAAGGCACCCATCATCTCTGAGCCTCAGTTCCCCATCTGTAAAATGGGGATGAAAAGAGTACACTCCTACCTTTCACGAGTGTTATGAGCATAAATACATTAAATATTGTGAGGCATTCAGATACTACTGTGAGGGGGGATACAAGATAAATATGAGAGCTTTTTGGCATTCAAAGACAGGCCTCATATTTTATTTCATATTATGATTTTAAATCAGCCATGAATGCATTTATTCTTTCATTGAGAGCATTTGCGGACAGCTTTTTCAAAAAGATTATCATTGTTAAAAACATAATGCAAATCAAAATGGAATTCCATAGCAACACTGAAAGTCACCTCCCATAGCCAAACTTCAGGAATTCCAACTGTTTTGGTGCCAGAACATTTTTTTTTTAAAGTTGCAATTATAATACAGTCTGAAATACAAGATTACATACAGGTACTATTATTTTCTGCAGGACTCCTGCATCATGTAATGTGCAAGTTTGGCAGTGTTCAGTTAGTAAGGGAACTGTTTAACATTTATTTTCTGCCCTATTATTCACTGCATAGCTCCCTACATTATTCCTGGCTCAACATCCAAATTATACATTAAATGAAGCAGAAGTGTGTTGCTACTTACATTGGTGTAAATTAAAAATCCATGGACTTCAACCAACGTGCATTGGGGTAACTGCTAACAAAAACTGGCTCAGAACAAGTCACAGGCCCATATACATATATATGTTTTATTCACAGGGAACCATCTAACCACAGGGTGAAAAAATAGTACCTGATCCTGTAATTAAAAAGCTTCATAAAACAGACACACAAAGGAGTACTGTGTGTTATCTTGGCTAAGTTTACTGGTGGAAATATAATTTTGATACTTGATTCTGGGAGGGACTAACTGGTACATTACTTATTCAAATCACCCTGCTTTTGTCCTCATGAAAATATTTGAATTTTGTTAATATGGATGTATTTTAATATTTTAGGGGTAAATACTACCCTGCCTGGAGCAGCAAATGATTAGCACAGATGTTGTCCAGAGTATCCTTTGCCTGACTGTTGGAATAGGGGTGAAAAGTGCTCCTTTTGTCCTACCAGCTGCAGGAAGCAGGATTTATTATCACTGTTGATATTTATATAATATCTAAAATATGCTAGTCACTTAACAAAACTTAAAAAAAAAAATCCTTGATTCAGCCCTTAAAATGCAGGTAGGCAGTAAGTTTACTTTAGACATGTAAACTAAGAAGCTGGAAAACAGAAGACACTTGTTTGCTCCACAAAGAAAGGCTTTAGGAGAGTATTAGAATTTTATATTCAAAGATATAGTTAGAGAATGAGTGAAAAAAACAATGCTAGGTTAAAATATCCCCCGGTGAAAAGAGTCACCTTGTCAAAATGACAGCTTGAGAAGACATATGCACCTTTCCACTATGACTTCTGTGTCATGTTGGCTTAGAAAAATTTGCAAGCCATTTTCATAAGCAGCAGTGACCCTGCAGAGCTGAAAGTATCACGTAAAAAAACCTTGTTTGGCAAACTAAGACATACTTATTGAATGAGATTGTTCTGGATTCTAATTGTCTTTTGCACTAGAGGTATAACACATGGAATGGATATTATGGTATATAGTGGTTTTATTATAGAAGATAACACATACTTCAGCAATGAAGATAGATAGATAGGTTATTTACATCATCAGGCCGCGGTTAAGATTTGAACAAGGTCACTGAGGATAGCTACCGGCAGTTGAGTATTATATATGGTGGTTTCAGCACATTTTACAGTGGACGGTCAACCACACATTAGTATTTTCCACACAGATCAAGGACCAAATTAAAGTGAAACTTCAGTTAAAATCTACTTCCAGTAAAATTCCTTGATGCTTCAAACTGTCTTGATCACATTTCCCAGAATATCTCCTTCTTTGGCTACACATTAAAACAAATTTCCAGCACTGTCAGCTGACACAAGTGGACATTCAATAAGGAACAAAGGAAGCCTAGTGATTGGTCAAGTGTTGAACACATCTCATTAAACTTAATCTAATAAAATGGAAGTTTATTCTTTCAGGAAGAATTTGTATTTAAACTGAAATTAAATAGAAAAGAGTTCACATAGTATTGTGAATTAAAAGAGTTTTCTGCCTATACAAGTTATCAGAGGGTTATCTGAACAAATCTATAGCTTCTTCTTCTTCTTCTTTTTTTTAATATGGTGTCTTTTCCACTCTAGGCAGATGCAAAATAATGTTAGGGTATGTGGTTTCACAGCAAACTCTGAAGAAGTCATGTCAAACAAAACAAACAATCAAACAAATGTACAAACAAACAAACATACAAACAAACGTAATATGGTTTTAGAGGCTCTGTGGCAAAATCACGTGAATACGCTTCCAAAAATATTATGTCCAAGAATTTTTACAAGACTACCACAAAAACAATTTGTATATGTATATCTCTGTGCATAAGTTACAGTGATACAGTGGCAGTCTGTACAACTACATTAAAAATATAATGCAAAACATGAAAGAATTAAGAAAACATAATTTATCACTGTCAACAAATATAGCAAGGTATCTAATAAAAATGTTCTCTTAAAAATAATTAGTTGCATATGTCAGAAAGATCACAGACCTAGATGAAAGGAAAACTGTCCTAATTTGGCTCATTGCAAAGTTCTGAGTGTTTACAGGTGACTAGCCATTTTTGCCAAATATAAATTACACAAGGACTTATTGTCATAAATAGATAGCTAAGGGTTAATGTTTCTTTTACCTCTAAAGGGTTAACAAAGGGAACCAAACACCTGACCAGAGGACCAATCAGGAAACTGGATTTTTCAAAGTCAGGGAGGGAATTTTTGGACTCTGAGTCTTTTGTTTTGTCTCTCAGCTATGAGAAGCTTCTTTTTCTTCTAATCTTCTGTGTCCAACTTGTAAGTACAGGTAGAAAACAATATAGGCTTTTATGTTTTTTGGGTGTATTTACATGTGTGTAACTTTCTGGAATGTTTCAAATTGGATATCTTTTGATTCAGAACTGTTTATTCATATTTTCTTATAAAGCAATAGCCCTGTATAGTCATCTTGATACAGAGAATAATTTGATGTCTTTGTTCTCTTTTTTTTTATATAAAGCTTTCTTTTTTAAAACCTGTTTGAGTTTCTCTGTTCAAGGCCAAAGGAAAGACAGGGGGGAGGGGAAACCTCGCTCTGTGTTTAACTCTCCTAGTGTCCCAGGGCCGGAGAACTACGGGGGAAGAGAGATAGAAGTCTTTTCTGTTTCGCTTGTTTGCGGTTTGTCTCTTGTGAAGAAAGAGATATGTTTTTGGTATGTGATGTAAGCGCATTGATCAATCTCTCAGGTTAGCCCCAGGGGGGAAAGCTGGGTGGGAGAGGGAGGGAAGGGAAGTGGTTTATTTCCCTTTGTTGGAGACTCAAAGCATCTGAGTCTTGGGGGTTCCCCAGGGAAGGTTTTGGGGGGCTCAAGTGTACCAGGCACTGATTCCTGGTTGGTGGCAGCGAGATAAGATCCAAGCTGGTAATTAAGCTTGGAGGTTCATGCTAAGCACCCAGATTTTGGACGCTAAGGTCCAGATTTGAGAAAGATGCTTATGATACTTATCTAATGCACTGATTTAACTACATATCAATATAGTTAAAGTGGTACAACTCTTTCAGTGTGGATGCAACATACTGGTATAGCAATTTCCACATGGGAAGAGAATTAGGTAGACTATTATAAGGTACTTTTGCATCACTATAACTGCACCCACAGTAAAAGCTGAACCAGTACAAATAGCTATACTGGTACAAAAACTATGTGAAGACCAGGATTTAGGTTTGAAAGTGTAGTTGACATGTTCATCGCTCCGTGATGGCTGCAACTATCTTTCAGAAAATTCAGATTATTTTGAGCACTATGGGCCGAAATGCACCCTCTTCTGGAGGGCACAAAATGTAGTGTAAGCAGAACAAAGGGTGGAAATGCTTGTAAAACATTGAAAGACAAAGCATAGTGGGCTGATGGCATGGTTTTCCTACTTTCCAGAAGCCCCTCTGCAGGATATTGGGACAGAGCATGGAGGTCTGAGAGGATACAGCAGGAGGGAAGAAATTGTATTCTATAGCACACTACCCACAAGACCATAACATTTTTATACCGGTTTCATTCTATACATACACTGTTCAAAGTGAGGATGTGCAGAAACATAGAACATAGCTTTTAAGGGCTGCCAGGTGCGAAGGTGGACAGCATCATTAAAGTACTGGCAATCTATACTAAAGCCCTGAGGTCTACAAAATTTTGCTTGATGATTATCAAGCTCTGTGGGTTTTAAAAGCCTCATCTCAACTAGCACACAAGACTGACAGCCCTTCCACAAGAAGAAACTGCACAAGTCAGGTCTGGCAGAGTTTTCGAGTTTGATCTAGCCCCTGTTGAAGCCAATGGGAGTATCTCACTAACTTCAGTAGTAGCTGGATCAGGCTCTTTGTGCTTTTTTCCCATTCCAATTTGTTTCAATTACAGGAGATAACTGGATGTATGGGATCAAAATGCAAATAATTGTAAACTAGAGTCAATCATGTTTCTGTAAAATAGTAAGAGGAATTATTTAAAAAAATGTAGTCAATTTCTTCTTACTGTTTTTAAACCTTTAAAACAAATGGATGTTATTTTTATTTTTCAATCTCTTTCATAGACCTCCATAATGGTGGTGGAAATCTGAAATCACATTTCAACTGGTTGACACAGCCAACTATCTGTCTTGAATGCTGTTCTTTAGTCAAAATGACAATGCATTAATTTTCCCACCCATGGTTTGATGGCTTTTGTTACATCTACAAGAAAATTTAATTAAATCTCTCCAGTAAGATGACTTAACATATTCATGAACAAGGTCACTGCAACAACATATTCTGGAAAACTACCCAGGAATCTATTTATTCATGTTCAGAAAGTAGTGTCCTAGTTTTTTCATGATTTTTTTATACCATTATTTAAGAATTTCCCTTTCCTCATAAAAAGAAAAGAAAAGAAAAGAAAAGAAAAGAAACACTCTTAGAGAGGTCATCTAGTCCAGTTCCCTCATGCATGGCAGGGCTAAGTATTATCTAGACCAGGAATCTCAAACTCAAATCACCACGAGAACCAGATGAGGACTAGTACATTGGCCCAAGGGCCGCATCACTGAAACCTTTACATACAACGATACAAAAGTATAGTCAAAAATAAAAAAAAACAAAGAGTAATATAGCATGCTATTAAAACTGTAATGCAAAGAGGGGTTTTAATAAAATATAAACACCTTTAACACCTGTATGTGGTCAGTAACACTGAGGATGATCTACACATGGGGTCGGCAACCTCTGGCACGCGACTCGCCAGGGTAAGCACCCTGGTGGGCCGGGCCAGTTTGTTTACCTGCCGCGTTGGCAGGTTCGGATGATCGCGGCTCCCACTGGCCACGGTTCACCGTCCCAGGCCAATGGGGGCAGCGGGAAGCCATGGCCAGCACATCCCTCACCCTCGCCGCTTCCCGCAGCCGCCATTGGCCTGAGATGGCAAACCGCGGCCAGTGAGAGCCGTGATCGGCTTAACCTGCCGATGCAGCAGGTAAACAAACTGGCTCAGCCCACCAGGGTGCTTACCCTGGTGAGCAGCGTGCCAGAGGTTGCTGACCCCTGATCTATACTAACAGTCTATCAACATAGCTGTAATGTTTTTAAAGTAACTCTTCATACAAAATACATTGCCACTTTTAACAAACATTCTTCCCAACTACTCACAGCAAAGAGTCACACATGCTGAACTTCATACCCCAGACTGCTTGTCTAGTCCATGAGGCCCTGTCCCACCTCTTCCCACTCCTTCCCTGCCCTCATTCCAACCCCTCCCCCAAAGTCCCCACCTCCTCCCTGCCCCTATTCCAACCACTTCCCCAAATCCCTGCCGCAGCCCTGCCTTTTCTCCACCTCCCTCCCTCCTGGAAAGTCCTAAGTGCCGCCAAACAGCTGTTTGGCGGCAGGAAGTGCTGGGAGGCAGGAGGAGGAGCAAGGACACAGTGTGATTGGGGCGGGGGACTGGAGCATGGCTGCTGATGGAGTCGGCGCCTATGGCAGGCCACAGGAAATAACTCTGCAGGCCGCATGTGGCCCACATGTTTGAGATCCCGATCTAGACCATCCCTGATAGTGTTTGTCTAACCTGGTCTTAAAAATCTCCAATGTTGGAGATTCCACAACCTCTCTAGGCAATTTATTCCAGTGTTTAACTACCCTGACAGTTAGGACGTTTTTCCTAATGTCCAACTTAAACAGTATCAAAAGCCTTATTAAAAGTCAAGATATACCACATCTACCACTTTCACCCGCACATACACAAGGCTTGTTATCCTGTCAAAGAAAGCTATTAGACTGTTTTTACATGATTTGTTTTTGACAAATCCATGCTGACTGTTACTTATTATCTCCTAGGTCTTTGTAAATGGATTGCTTAATTATTTACTCCATTATCTTTCTGGGTACTGAAGTTAAGCTGACTGGTCTGTCCCTGGGGTTGTCCTTATTTCCCTCCCCCGCTTATCTCCCATTTACATTGCAATTAAGTGTGTGATTTCACAGACATATTGCTGGAATTATGATTTCAATGGAACAGCAGCAAAAAGAATCTAGGCTGAGAGGTAAACCACTTTTTTCTACAAAGCGAGAAGTTATGAAATAACTGCAAAAGGGCATACAGAATATTGCTAGACAAGTTAATTATATTAAAAGACTAACAGGGACTTACACAGTGTAGCAAACATGAAGAAAGAACAATATATGTCGCTAACATTTTCGTAAGTCCCAGTAACCAGGAGTTCGTCAATTTTTGGGTGCTTAGTTTGAGACACTTTCAAGTGGCCTCATTTTCAGAAAGCTATGCTGGCCATTTAAGATGTTTCAAGTTGGGCCACCAAACACTGAGGAACCCAAAGTCACTGGTCATATTTGAGAATCTTAGCCATATTTTTTTTTCCAGGCTTGCTATAGTGTGGAAGTCCCTAGTTAAACTCACTAGGAGACATTTTAATCAAACTGTGTTAAAACTATATTGGCAGAGTAGTTTTCATAGAAAATGAAGGCCAGTTACCATGGGAACTCCATTTTTTAGGATATCTTGGGCCTGATTTCAAAACTGAGGAGCACTCAGAACTCCCTGTGGTTCAATGCGAGCTGTGGGTGCTCAAAATTTCCAGAAATGAGGCCAAAGGTCTCTCCAGCTGGATACCCAAAAATAAAGGCTCCAAAAATCATTGATCACTTTCAAAAATTTTGTTCTAATATTTCTCAAGTATAAGGTATCCCTGAAAAAACTACCTTTCACTACAAATACTGTATATACTTACTTAAAATATAATGTTTTTATTTCAAACACTTCTTCCTAACTGATTGATCTTCAGTTTAGTGCTACCTCAATTCATGCTAATTATAAGGTTTATTGTAACATCATTCTGGCACAAAACTTATATATCTTGGCACCTTATATAAGGTTTGTCAAAGGAAAAAAAATCTATTATTTTGCTAGAAGTGAACCTGTCAGATTTGTTCATTAGGTTGAAAAGAGAACTAGTAGTCACATACTGTGCATTTTTATGTTTTATGATTGAGGAGGATTAGTTCAGTCTCACAACAGCACAAAAATGATCACAGAAGGAGAACAGCAACTGAAGTCTAAAGTAATCTCTTGTTCAATCTAATTCATATTTGTGTCTTCTCCTCTCAGTTATGGTGTCCAAAGGGATTGAAAGTAAAGCCTGCATTTTGCAGTCTTTTGGAACTTTGCAAAAAATAGATATTAGGAGCCAATTGATTCCTCCTTCCTCTCCCTCTGGGGCTCTCTCATAGAATGCCCTCATGAACTATATAATGTCATTCAAGCTAACTAGTAACCTCAACACATTACTTTTTATCATGCTTAAATGTCACTCTGTATTTAGGCTCGCAGCTGAACCAGATTTTTCAGCTCATAATAGTACTATTGGGAGAACATCCATTTATACTATGGAGCTTCCAAGCTCAAAAAGAAAGACTTTAGTTGCCACAATATCTAGATTATAGAGATATTTACATAATAAAATTAACAATAAAACAAGTAAAACTTTTTCTTAGGAGGAAATCCATATAAAAAGAAATCAATTAGCTGCAACAAATGAAAACAAGCCAATAATTTACCACAAAATGCCTTGGCAGAGACATTGCATATAGTGAGTGACAGATGCAGAATAACAGGAAAATCAGGTACGCCAAACCAACGTAGAAAATTGACACAAGAAAGTTTACTTGGCTTCTGCACTTTCAACACAGCAATTAAGGACTTTTCATACTAACCTGGAGGAGTCTTAACTAGAATATCTTTTGTTCCTCTACTGAAAATGTTGCCTTACCTTTGTTCATATCAATCAGCTGCTGCTTCTTCTGCTGCCGCTCTAGTCTCTCTCGTTCAGCTTTCTCTTTTGCCAGCTTGGCTCTCTTGGTCTTTTCCTCCATTTCTCTTCTCTTGTTGTTTTCCTTCAGTGCCTCCTGCATGAGAAATGTTGAAAATAGGATTTTCCCACTATTTATGCACTGTAAATTATGGAACTTGTAATTTAATTTAAAAAAAATATGGCTGTGTGTAGACTTCGCTTGTATTGGGGCTACAGTTTTGCTTCCTGAAGAGAGATTTATGTGCTTTTGATAGCATTAGGTAAATAACTTTATTTAGTCAAAACCTCCTGTTTCTTTTTCTATAAGAAAAAAAATCAGGTACAAATGAAACCAAAACATTACAGCTTGGGGAAGTGGAAAATTAAAGTTAAAGAATTACTGAAGGATGATATTTTCGGCAAGTGAAGCAGATTTCTACTTAGATTAGATACACTTAAAAGTGAGGTTTTGAAATACACAGTGCCTAGTAGACCAGTAATGAAATGAGGTGTTAATCTACTATTTTATCATGTATCCAATAAGGGAAAAAAAAGAGTTAGTACCTAATGATCCCGAACATGTAGCAATCCATACAAACTTTGGAGAGAGTGCAACATGAAATACTAATAGGTTTGAGAGAGATAGAGAAGATGATTAGAAATACTAAAATAGTTCTAAAACCTTGAGGATGGCAAGTGGCAAGCTGGAAGAAAGGCAAGTCCCCAGTGTGAAGGCACTTTAAATAAAAGTTACTACAGTTCTGTTGGTTTCTACTGCAGTTTAATTTACACTTTCTGAAATGTTCTGGTTGAGATTTTCAAAGCAGTCTAGGTGATTTAGATATACATCCTGCATTGACACTAAGGGAAGCTATCTATCTGAATTTCTTAAATTCTAAAATTTTCAGCCTCTTATGTCTGCTCAAACCACGCAAATGACATAACTCAAATCTACAAAGAAGAAGGAGCATACTTAAGGTAAAAAGAGCCCAACATGATTTTCGCCTACCTCTGCAGATCTACTCAAATTAAGTTCTGGGTTCTCCGAATGTTGGCAACTTTGCACCCACTTGTCAGCTGCTCACTCAAAAATCTCAGTGTGTTGTTCTCTGCTGCCCCTTACACATGGAATAACCGGGCCTATTTAGGCTCAACTGAACACTCTTACTTTCTGCACATTAATGACCTCATGAAGACCCATTTTTATTATGGTTAGAGCTGGGCTAAATATTTTTGGCGAACAGTTTATCTGCCAGAATTTGCAGTTTTGGTCAATACAAAATTTTTTATGAATTTATGTCGAATTTGCTGAATAATTTCAACTGAACCAAAAACTCAAAATGTTTTGAAAATGTTACATCAAAATAATTGTGGTATTTTGGGCTGGGGTCACGAAACCTCCTGATAAGGAGGAGAAGGTTGTGGTGGTGATGAGGTTGGCAGCCCCCTTATAATTTTTAGCTCAGTGGCTAGAGCACTCACCTAGAATGTGGGAGCCCCAGGTTCAATCCACCCCTCCACCTGCTATGGCAAATAAATTTGAATTTGGGTCTCTCACATTGCAGTAAAGTGCTCTAGCCACTGGGCTATTCAGGTGTGTCTACAGAGGGATAAAAAAAGAAAACGCGTGGCAGGCCTGGGTTCATTGATTCAGGCTTGCTGGACTGAAAATAGTGTAGATGTATGGGCTTGAGCTGAAGCCTGAGGTCTGGGACTGTGAAGGCTCCCATGACTCTGGCTCCATTCTGAGCCCAGATATTTACCCAGCAATTTTCAGAGCCAGAGCCCTGGAAACCCCAGTCAGCTGACCCAGGCTAGCCATGGCCATGTTGTGGGTCTGTTATCCTTGCGTAGATGTACCCTGAAAGAACCCACCCTATATGGCACCCTATTTAGTAGCAAATGACCTGTTTTATTCCCAGAGGTGCTAGGCACCCACCGATGTCAAGGGAATTCAAAGTTCAGAGCACCTCTGAAAATTAGACCTTAAAAATGGTATTTACGGCACCAAGTACACTGCTAAAAAGCAACAATATTTTGACAGAAAGAAAAAAAAAGAAGAAAACAATATTTTATCCCTTCTTTTTTTTTGGCCAGTTCTCTCTCTGCACATTTGATCACAACTGGCAAACACTTCATTTCATGGCAGCTTCACAAACTTCAATGAAAGCAAATCCCCATAACCTTAAGAAAAAAAAATGTCACAGATTAACAAACTAGTAGCCCAGCAACCACTGACATACTGTGGTTACATTGAGGGACACTCCATAATGTTTTATAGTAGGAAGGCATAACCTAGAAAGCAATCTGTAAAAGATGTATCTGAAAAATTACGTTTGGCCTGATCCTTCCTTCAGACAAAAGTCCTAACTGAAGTGAAAAAGCGTTCTGTGTGAATGAAGTATCAGGCCCATCATCTGACAAAATACACTGGCTACCCAGAATTGTCTTTGTTGAAAACTGAGCGGACAAGATGAGGGTAACTCATGGTAGAGAATGAGCCATCCTGAAGAAAAAAGAACGAGTGGCACTGAGATGAAACCAAAACCTATATCAAGATGAGAAAATAGGACACGTGACTAATCGAAGTCAATCCACCTGGCTTCTAATATTTGAAGTCTCTAATATTTTATTTTGTTTCAATACTTTCAGTGTTTTGAATGTGTCCATTTGTTATTTCTGGTCCTGGGAACCTGGTCTACTTATTAAGTTATATGCTTTATAAAGCAGCTTCTCCTGATCCTCTCTTAGCTTCAGTTCATTGCTCTCTTGCCTTTGGGCCTGTTATCCTCTCAAATAATTGTGTGGCATCTATCTTAGAATTTTACAATTATTGCTTATTTTTCTTAATCAGTTATTTAGGTGAATATTCTAAACAGAGCTGGGTAAACTATTTGAAACACAACACTTATTCAGCAAATTTAATCTCTTTTCTGACTAAGTTATTATTTGAGATTATTTACATTAATCAATGTTTTATACGAATATATCATGCGCCCTCCAAATACATGTTACCAACATTGTTTCATGAGTATTTATCATATGTAATTAATAATGTGTGCTTACTCACCATTGTATAACTAATTTTACCGGCAGGAGGAGGTCTGAAGCAAGTCACTTGTGGCACAAACATTTACAAGAACACATTTACAACTGTTCTCATGACCCTTTTGAGTGTGAATAACTGCACAAATACATATTCATCTGCGTTTTTGGAACATCATCTCCTTCCATTAGTATTCCCGAAAACACAAAATTGACTACACTTGTGTTTATATACGTCAATATGTACTGAGGCCAATATTGTCAAACTAAGGAGACACAAGTTAGTTTTCTAAATCCATATTTAGATATCTAAGGTCAGTGAGAATTGCACACGCTCACAACTTCAGAAAACCAGTCAGCCTATTTAGGTACCTAAATACAGTTTAGCAATGAAATCCTGGCCCACTGAAGTCAATGGTAGAACTCCCACAGATTTTGATGGGGCCAAGATTTCATCAAGCACCTTACTCTAGGACACAAATTTGAAAACTTTGGTAAGAGTGTATTTAGTAAACCCTACATCTCAAATTTGCCATTTTATAAATGAGCAAAAGAAGCAGGTTGGTTGAGTTTTTGCTGGTGTGGCCATTTGTACCTTTATAATGGTACGTTTCCTACTAGGCATGCCTATCGCTATTTGTCCTGCACAGGGCACAAAGGATAGCTGTCATTTTTTTTTTATTTACAAAATGGACTTAATATGGAGATCCTCACTGTACCTACACAAGCTGCATTAACTGCTCAACTTCATATTTTTGCCATTAGAAAATATCTTTTTATGACATCAAAGCCCACTACCAAAACACTTCAGTTTTGAACTGAACAATAACCTTCCTCATGAACCTTTTCATTTCAGTTTTTTACACTGTTCCCTTATTTCCAATATGTGTTCCATGTCTTGGTGAATACTTGCCTTCCAAGCTGCCATAAGCTATGAGCTTCTGGTTGGCCATGACCACTACTTTTTCATAGTTTCTTCTGGTTTACTCAACTGACATAACAGATGAATGTATATTATCATTCCTGCTGCTGGCTCTATCTAGAGTCAGCAAAATACAATCCAGAAAAAACATGTACTACTACTACTAGCCACAACACGTGATGTACTTCATCCGGTGCCCCAAATGCCCCAACAGCAACTACGTGGGGGAAACAAGAATTGTTCTGCTCTTGAATGAACTCACACACAGAAAAATAATACAAGATAAAACCATCCCTATTATCTGTGGGCCAAAATTTTTCAGAAAACTATCACTCCATATCTGTCCTCTCAGTTCGCATGCTCAAAGGAAACATGCACAACGTCATTAAAAGACGAGCCTGGGAAATTAAATTACAAAACTCTGCTAGACACCAAAAATCATGGACTTAATTAAGACACTGGACTTACAGCTCATTACAACAATCTGTAACCCACTCAACCTCCTTGTCCTATGACTGTAGAGATGTTAATCACCCATTTCACCTTGACTGGTCTCACAACATCTGTTAACTCCTTTTCTGTTCCACCTTGCATTTCGCTGTGACACTGAGTACCATTCCCAGACCCAAGGAAGAGCTCTGTGTAAGCTTGAAAATGTGTCTCTTTCACTAATACAAGTTGGTTCAACAAAAGATATTACCTCCTTGTCTATCTAGTCTTCTTGGAGCAACACTGCATGCACACGCACACACGTCTGTCCATCTTTCTGGCTAACTTTAAACAAATCTTTGCCAGCTATATATAAAACACATGCATTTTAGTTATGATTCATCTGCAGAAAACTCTGCATGCCAAGAGCTTAACCATAGGTAGGTGAGAAAGGGAGCCCTATGAATTTTTTTTACATTTTTCTGTGTTCGTCTTGAAAAAAATCGCCATTGTGAAAATGGCAAAATTGTGTGTTAATGGCATCTTCCCATCTGGCAGAGTAGCTATGCCAGGTGCTGGCCTGAGGAAAGTTAATAAAGGGAAAAATTCTTTCTGAGGATCTCAAACTTCCACTATGTCTAGTACCTGCCCTTTCTGTAGTTCACTGTTAGAGGGATTCTCTTGTGCCCGAGATTGAGTTAGAATCTTACATAGCTCAGGAGAAAATGGTATCAGTTTTAGTATAAATAGACTTTGTTTAAAGCAGTAGTTCTCAAACTGAGGCAGACACTTGTTCAGGGAAAGCTCCTGGCGGGCCGGGCCGGTTTGTTTATGCGCCGGGTCTGCGGTTTCGGCTGATCGTGGCTTCCACTGGCCGTGGTTTGCCGTTCCAGGCCAATGGGGGCTGCGGGAAGCGGCAGCCAGCAAATTCCTTGTCCCGCACCACTTCCCGCAGCCCTCATTGGCCTGGAGCGGCGAACTATGGCCAGTGGGAGCCACGATCGGCCAAATCTGTGGATGCAGCAGGTAAACAAACTGGCCCGGCCGGCCAGAGGCTTTCCCTGAACCAGCGGCAGCCCCAGTTTGAGAACCACTGGTTTAAAGTACAAATCTTTCTCATCTGGCCACCCCATACTTGGGCTTCTGCAAGATATTGGAAGAAGTTCACAGGCTTTAAAAACTAGAGAGTCAATTTTCACCTGCAAAATTTGTCTTTTAGAATTCAGTGATAAAAACTGCATGGATATGGCAAAGATTTCTTCCTGGCTGAGGACGACAAGGAGCTAGAGAAGGAAACAATAAAAGGGCCAAAACAGATTTAAAAACTTTTAAATCTTCACACTTTTTCATTTCTCCTTTTTCTGCTGGCCTTTATTCTGTTTACATTCTCCTTCAGACTACTGTGCTAAAGCTCTTTGCACCATGGTGTGTCATAAGCAATTTCAGGTTATCATTTTTTTGGGATATTGAACACCAGCCATGCCCTTTTCTGGGCAGACTGTAGGCCAGGTCACCCTAATTACTGCTTCAATGCTGGCAATGTTTTATACTTAGAAACTGCTTTTTAAAAAGAGAAAGTTTGTGTTACTACAATAGAGGTGCACAAGAACTCAAACCATATACCATCAATTGCCAATTGTACTACACAACTATGCATTGCTCTTAAAAAACAACGTATTACGTTAATAGTCATGTCACATTTAAATGTTGAAAAACAAAAGAAAATTCAGAATTATGAATAAAAGTCTTGCTGTGGATACCCGCAGTACATTTGTAAAAGCACTCATATAATTATATTTCCCTTTCAAAAGATCTGTAAGTAAATACAAAATCTCACACCAATATACATATGAATTGTACTTTTATTCAAAGAGACACATTTTTTGTCTTTAATGAAAAGGTTCAGAATTATTTTGTTCTACAAGGAGGTTTTGTCATCCACTTTTCTTTGTAAAAATGATCACTGTAATACAAAAGAAAAATAAGGATTACATTTTACAGAGGAAAATGGTAGGTATAAGAGATGGGCTGAGTGATCATGTTTCATGTGGCAGTTGTCTTCTTTGGGATTATGTTAAAAGCGGATTTCATTAAAGTGCATACAAATCTTTAAATGAAGTTTCCACTTTTTACCCAGGATGCTAGGACAAAGGGGTATAGGTGAAAATCAAAGAAAAAACAACTTTTGAGCAGATGTTAGGAAATGTTTTTTCATGCAGAAAGAATCATGAATGCATACAAAGGTTTACTCTTCAATGTTGTTGGAGCTAAAATATTTGTGTCATTTAGAAAACAATGAAATGCTACCATAGCAGGGACTAAAGGATTGAAAAAAGAAAAAAGCACTTAGAGGGAAAATGATATCACCTTTTAACATAAAGTGCTCATGAAGAATGCTATACTTATTTCCCCAGGTATATTAATCCTATATTTTTGTTACATCAGAGATTATGAAAAACAGTCTATTTAATGATCAGGATAAATGTGACATTAAAAAAAGATGGAAAACATTTAATTCTTTATGTATTTTTAATTCTCTATAGTCTGGCAAAATATTTGGGGAAGGAAAAGTGCAGATGGGAACAATAATTTCAGATTTCCCGTAAAGTATAAATATTATAAACAAATGATTCTCTTGAATTTAGCTAAAACCTTAATTATGAGCTATTTGATGGACTAAATATAACGCACAAACACAACTCTAAGTATATTTGTTGGTGCAGAGAACCAGACAACTTTCAAGTTAATTTTTTTTTTCTCACCACTGCATTGAAGATCAAATGAAAGCTCATTTGAGCTTATTTGTACAAATGACTCTCTCCTGGCAGAGAAACAGATTCATCGAGGAAAATTATATGTTGTTTAAGGAGCTAGTTGAAGCAAAATGTGACTACATGTTCTCCCTTGTGTTTATTAGGATTCACTGAAGTAAGCTTCTTTGGTTTAGCATAGCCAGCTTACTGCTCAGTTTCCTTAAGAACCAAATAAAAAATTAATGCATCACTTACATGCTGTACATATCTTGAGATCTGACAGACAAACAGATCTTTGCACACTAACACAGTTGTGAATAGCATATAAAGATCAATTATTAAAAAGAAGAACAAAGAAACAGATTGTAGTGTGCAAATCTCCTTGGATATTAAAGATGCAGTTAGTCACAAAGCGGTCATGCACTGATAATGAAGGCTAGCTATGATCCCTAAGGCCTTCCTTTAAATTTGCCTTACAACTGCAAAAAACGCAACCTGAAGTTGTAAGAAAAAAAGCCTCTCGTCACAGCTCATTTGAATGGTGAACTTTGATTAACTGGAAATTAATCTATAAACTTCAGGAATGCAAAGATGTTCTAAGTCCAGCAGGTTGTTCACTTAAGTGCTGCCATACAAAATATGTTCTTTTTCTCATTATATATCTGAGTATTCATTACCTCTTTGAGATGAATGACAAATTCAAATAAAATGTTATCAAAATAACAAAGGAAAGGAACCCTGAAACATGACGAATCACAGTAGTATAAAATATAGCAGGCAAACCTTGTGCTTCCCAGTGCTTGAATATGAAACAATAAGAAGGGTAAAAATCATTTTAGCACTCATGTGATTCAATCTTGTGGTTCATGCATCAGAAGCATGTCTGATATGGCACTTCTGAGGGATGTCATTAGAGATTATGACTCCTGGCAAACCGCTACTGTGGTATACTCAGTGGGGGGATGGGCTTTGCTAACCATCTTATCAATACCACAACGTAACTCCTAAGAAGTCAATCTAGTAGACCTGTGTTTCCCAAACTTGGGACGCTGCTTGTGTAGGGAAAGCCCCTGGCGGGCGGGGCGGTTTGTTTACCTGCCATGTCTGTAGGTTTGGCCGATCGTGGCTTCCACTGGCTGTGGTTCGCTGCTTCAATCCAATGGGAGCTGCTGGAAGTGACATGGGCTGAGAGACATACTGGCCGCCGCTTCCAGCATCTCCCATTGGCCTAGGGCAGTGAACCGCGGCCGTGGCAGCTGTGATTGGATGAACCTGCAGATGTGCCGGGTAAACAAACTGGCCCGGCCCACTAGGGGCTTTCCCTACACAAGTGGCATCGCAAGCTTGGGAAACACTGTAGTAGATTAATGCAACAGTGGTCTTCAATGTATAATGAGATGAGAGTGGATAAAGATCAGAGCTAGTAACAAAAATCAAACCATGCTGTCTGTCCTTTAACTTTGTATAATATATTTATGTGCTGTACATTTGAAAAAACTACCTTTACTAAATAGATTTTAGGAGAACAGATTTTGGACTGCAGCCTTATTGCTACTTCCATCCAAATATTTTAAATCAAAATCTTGACCTCATAATTGACATTGAAAGCCTTCATACAGATAATTAATGGAAGATTTGAAATGAGTAGTTACACTTCAACAAAATGTACTCATCATTAAAAGTAAAATGTTAGCAAACTGGCTACACAAAGATTTTTAGTTCTTTTCCATTTTAAGTTAAAGATACGTAACCTTCATGCAGTTTTCTAATGAGCCATTAGCTGTTTTAATTTCATTTATTTAGTTTATTGTCAAAATACAATACACAGCCACAATGATCAAGCCAGGTGAATAAAAGTAAAACAAAAAGAAAAATTGGAGAAAAATAAAGGAATACAGAGCCATTCAGGTTGTTGTTTTAAATCTGACCTATTAATGTAGTCATCAAAAGTAGCTACTCTCTGATGTCAATTAAATGAATTGGTGGCCTTAGTTTAGATTCTACTGGACAGAGATCCATAGCATAAAATCTCAGCACAGACTGAAAGTACCATAGCAACTGAATTACTCTCTCATCTCAGAAAGTGGTCCTTCTGGGTCAGGATGGAAGCTCATTGGTAGAGCAGTACACAAAAGCTTTGATTGTTGAATGTCTACTTTGCTTGTGCAGAGAGAACTTAACAGAGCTTGCCAGCACTGTATTCATTTAAAACCAAGATAGAATAATACTGTACAATCACTGTCTAGAGTGAGAAGCTCAAGTGCAAAGATTCAGAAACCTTGGCACATCTTGGCCTTGATACTGTGCATTAAAAATGACTCCCAGGAAGAAAGTTCTCTGTTAAAAAACCTTCAGGAGAGTTAATGGTGAAAGTGAGAACTGCCAAGAGTTGCAAAGAAGATTGTGCAGGATTGATGTAAGTTAATTGATGCCTACATAAAGCTGCAGAGAGTAAAGAGGAAAGGATGATACAGCAGCCTCTATTCATAAGAGAATTGATAGAGGTCTGAAGGAACTGGTGTGGAGTCGGGCAATGTTTCTTTTTTATAATTTCATTATGATTTTTTTAATGTAGTATAACATTGGCCAGATTAATTTTTCATTGTATTTCAGTTATGATCAGCTGTGTTAAAATCTTTATCATTTTTTAGCTGCATGTTCTTTTAGTAATACATGTACTAAAGTGTAGAAAGGATCAGCAATGCAAGTATGAACACGGGATTGGTCTTTCAATGTACTTATTAATCCAAGTGGCTCCTGCTGGATTCATATTAAGACACAAAGCAATTTTATGATTCTGCACACAATCTTACTATATGGCTCCACACTAGTGACTAAACATGTACAGTGGCAGAGTAAGCCCAAATAGCTCTGGATTTCATCTCACCAAATAACTCCCACCTGGCTCCTTGTCCCTACCAATACTAGCTCCTTCACTTGAATCCCTGGGGCAGACCTCATGCTAGCTGATAATGGGATCCCATTCAGAAGATCTTTTGATCTAAATTTTATGTTGAATGAGTCCTTCTTAGCTGAAGGCTTTGTCAGCAAAAATTTGGAACTTTGTCACCAAAATTTTTGTTGCTTTTACTGTTTCATCAGTAAAAGTTTTACTGATGAAAAGTGCCGCTGTGAACAGTGCTCTGTTGGCAGGAGCAATCTCTTGTCGACAAAGCCGCTGCCGATTGTGCAGGGTGGAATTTTTTTGTTGTCAGGAGAGCTTTCTCCTGCCAACAAACAGCAGCTACACTGCACGCCTTTTCGCAGCTCAGCTGTGGTGGCATAGCCGTGTCGCTAAAAGCAAGGTAGTATAGACAAAGCCTAAGTCTCAAATTTATGGATCCTGTCTCAACCATCCGCTGCACCTGTGGCCTCAGGGCAGTAATCACCACATCCCTGGGATCTCTCTTTAAGAGAAAGGCCACCCATCTTGTGATTATATCCTGAATATGACCTAGATTTGGTCCAGATGATGCTTACATAATAGAAGTAATCACTTTTCCCCCCAACTATATTAATAGTTTACTGTCCCTGCAATTCCCTTCCCACAGGTATTATTTCTTTATTTATAAAGAAGTTTTCTGGCTTCTTCCTGATTCCTCTATTTAAGATTGCCATTGGGAGATTTTAACATAAATTTTGATAAGCTAGATAAGATTCACTAACAAGGAGATTTAAGGAGCTTACAAACACATTGGAATTTTTGTGGCACACTATTTTCCGACAATAAGAATAACTTTTCAGATTTAATTTCTTGCACTGGGAAATTTTGGTGAAAAACTATGTATTCCTGATTATTCTACTGTTTATTTTTCCATACCTTTCTGCAACCCTTATGCAGGCATCTTTCAGACTACTCCATTGAGCCGTTACTTTCTAAGCATTCTGAATACGGATATTTAACCATACCATAATAAGCCAGTGGGCAGATCTCTACATCTCAGTTTGGTCTCAATTTATTTATTCAATTCACCAGGCATTCAAGACATGTAATAAGCTTGGTCAGCTTGGTCAACTTTGTTTACTAAGGTAAAGGGGTGACTTGAGAACATGTTATAAGTTCCTACATGAGGAACCAAAATGGACTCTTCAATCTCGCAGACACAGGTATGACAAAATGTGGTGGCTCGGTGTTAAAGCATGATAAATCTGACTGGAAATGAGGTTAATTAATCATTGGAACAATTTATCAAAGTCTGTGGTAGCCTTTCCATCATTGACAATTTGAAGGTTAAGACTGGATGTTTTTCTAAAATAAATATGCTCCAATGTAAATAAGAATAAATTCATGGAAGTTCTATGGTCCGTATTGTGTAGGAGGTCAGACTAGATGATCACATAGTCCCTTCAGGCTTTATAATCTATGAACCTGTTAGTAGTCACGGTAGTATTACCATTGCCCCTAGGATCACCAGTAATGGATCAGGACTCCATTGTGCTAGACAATGTACAAACACAGACCATATTAATTATTATTATCATTACCACTACTACTACTATTATGGACCCACTGAGAATTGTACTCATTCATAGAGGGCCTGGTACAATAACCCAGGAAGAAAGGGTCTCTGTGCTGAACAGCCTGCAATTTCATTTGAAGCCATGTATAGCAAGTAAATGCAACAAACTAGAAGGAAGGATGACAAGGTTAACTGAAATGGCATTTGTGCTAAAATATACTGAAAACTACCATGCTGAAAAACATTTTTCTTGTGAAGGAAGTTAAACAAATGCTCAGTTTCCTCCATTTTGAAGTGGACAAGAGACAACTTCATGAAATCTGGGAACACCTGGGGTATGTGTGTGTCTGTCAAGTCGTTAACAGTTAATCGTGCTTTACATTTTGCTGGAGCACAAAGAACAGCTTTTGTACCACTGAGTAACCTTAAAGTGCATCCTCCATATGCTGACTGATTGACAATCAATGGTCATTGTTGATACAAAACTACAGCTGAGTTTTCTTCTTTTACAGGAAACCATCCATCTACACTGCCAATTGATAAACTGCCCATATCTGCTTAAATGTTTACTCAGTTTGGACTATAAACTGTGCTTCATGTCTTCACAATCTAATTTAAAGACTTTATCTCTTACTCAAGCACAAGCAGGGATACTTGGGTTCAGGAAAGCAGAGTTGTTGTTGAGACACAGACTACCAGACATTATTTACTCATATGGAAAAAGAATAAGAAAAAAAGCTTATCTGAAACTTGCGACAGACAGGCCATTAAATGCCTGTAATCACCTTTTCAAGTTCAGTCCAACTTTTTTTTCTGGTGGACATTCTGTTTTCAAATATTAGTTTTAAACCTATCAATATGTGCTTGTAAATGTATCTGCATAAAAGGCTGAGCCTGCAGATCATAAGCCTTGTGAGTCACCCTCCTTATTTTGGGAGTCCTTCTCTAAACGCCTAGGTAAATAAGATCTAATACAGTTTTGAGGGGTTTCTGAAGGAATACCTTCAGAGTTAATTTGATTGAAAACAACCATGACATCTTTGTAAGAGTAGAGTTTTGCTTAACTAATTCACTGGAATTCTTTAAGGAACTGCCAAGACAGACAAATTAAAACAAACTGAATGTTAGGTATTTAGAATGCAACCCAAGCAACCTCAAAGTGGTGACTTTGCCTGAAATGATGGGAAAAAAGGGGTTGGGAGGAGGTGGCAGGAAGCAGGAGAAGGGATCAGCTGAGTGCTTGTTGGGCCACTGCAAGCCACTGGTTCCTGTGCCTCTGGGGTAGGTCACAAAAGCCCTGTTCCTCCAGTCTAAGCCCCCTTTCATGCCTGAATTTACAGCTCTCATCTTTCCATCCATGGGATTAGTACAGGCTGGGATTTTTGTCATCTGCTATTGGCATTGGCACTGGCATTGCGCTAGTGACCTTTTTGAGAACTGGGAAGGAATTTGTCCCTCCGCAACAAAGTTGCGATGGTGAGGTGGGGTTTTTTTGCCTTTTCCACAGCAGCTCAGGGACCCAGAGAGGTAGGTCAGGAGGTTAGATTCAAACTGCCATGACTGAGCAGGTGTCAGGTGTCCAATGCAGGTACTTGTTCCACACATTAGCGTCCAGTTCCCTGATAAAGCAGAATTCATGGCAGACTTAGGGAAAGGCATCCCCTAAAGAAGCTGGTGGGTGGGGTTAAGGCTCTTAATATTTGACACAGCGAGGAGACAATCCCCCTTCCTCAGCCTCTTAACTTTCATAAGAAGGGAGGATGGAAGAGTCCCAGCAACGGCCTGGGACTAGGTCTGGAAGAGTGGAGAGCTAATGGCAGATCTCTATCAAGTGGAAACAATTAAGAAAGGAATCATGACCTGCACTGTATGAATTGTTGCTGGTAGTTCCCAGATAAGTCTAGTTTATCAAGGTGTGGCCTAATTAAACCATGTTCTCTGCATCTTCTGTTTCTTCCTGCATGTCCAAGGCAATGTCACAGAGCATTTGATAAGAATTTGGTTGGCTAAAGTAAGGATCCATAGTAGAATGGAGTAAAATGATATCTTACTTAACAAACTGAATTAGTATTAAAATTTGTTAAGTGTCCCAGGCTGCACTAAACAGAGCATAAAAGGCAGTGCACTTGGCCAAGGGTACTTACCCTGATCTATGGTTCTGCTATAAACCAAGAATAAAGGAGACTGAATTTACCCTCATTAGAGAAAAGACTAAATCAATAGTACTAGAAACTAACGTCTCTTCTGTAAAACATCTGTGTAAAAATGGCACCTTCTTACTCAACAGAACTACTCTCTAATAATTTTAGTCCTGTTTACGTAGAATTGCCAACACAGCCATTGTGAGGACAGGGAATCAGTCTAAACCAAGAGAGACTGCAAGCGAAGAAGAGACCAAAAGGGATGACAGGATGGGAGAGTGGTCCTGAGCATTCTGAGGTAAAGGCTATTTTGCCGCCTCCTTAATTTAGTATTTTCTTCCTTCTTCCAGGCAGAAGAATCAGAAAAGGGGAAGGCATTGTAAAGGGGACTGACCCTGCCTACTCTATGCTTTCAGCAAGAAGAGGAAAAAAAAAAAGATAAGGAGAAGGAGTTGCAGGCATAGCTTTTGTAATCAGAATAATGGGCAGTTCTCTTTCTAGTTCTTGCATCTCTAGATGTAACCATAATACCTCCATGTAACATCATGACCTGTGGGGAACAGTTGATTAGATTACTAGGCAGGTTTGCTGTCAGTTTTACTTGACTAATTGCAGTCATATGGCTGACAACCTTCCAGATTTAAGGTAGTCCCTTAACTGATGGCCCTTATGACTAACTATACAGTGTATTTTCTACTGTTATAATCATCACATAACAGTACCAAAATAACACCACCTTTCAAGCACAAAGCTAATCATGTAGTGGTAAAACTACGTAAGAGAAACAGACAGACATTTTAATGGCAACTTGGTATGTGGAGGAGGACAAGTGATTCAAAAATAAAGCTGTAAATCAGAAGAAGAGAAAAACAAAGAAACAAACAAGGCATGCTTGTTAGGCTAAGTGCCCTTTTCCAGAGCACCACGTCCTTCTGTCCGAGAGCACGGAAAACATTTTGATAGTAATCAATATCTGTAGCAGCTCACAAAGCAACTGAGAAAGGTCACCCACTGCACCATCCCACATCCCCTCCCTTTTAACTTCCTTTCTTCCTGATGCTCAGGGATAATGCAACAACAACTTATTTATAGGGAACATTTTGCTGAAAAATCATATGTGAAGATGAACTGCAAGACTCAATGAAATTTTCTCTTATTTTCCAGTCACTCATATACTTTGATCACGACAATGAAAGTTAGTTTTTGACCTAACATTAACTGTTTTGGATTTTAAAAAACTCTGTAATATCTTGTCAAGTATCGTCATAACTTCTGAAAACCTAGAACAAATCTGACTAGGAAAAGAAATAATTTTTTGAACACATTTCATTTTTAGATGAGACAAAAAAAGCAACATCCCTAAAATGTTGTTAAAGATTAATTTATCCATTTAGGCCCTTTTTTAATTCGCTGTGGAAGCTTATGTCTTATTAAAACTAATTGAAGCATGTGTCTTATTTAAATTAGATTTATTCTAAGTTCCTATCATTAAATATTATTCTTCTTTTCTCTGAAAAGTATGTTTAACTTTTGATGAAGATAACAATTAGAGAAGAAAAAATATGTGTAGCTAATTCTGACCCAAAGTAACCATAATTTGCTTAAAATAGAAAACAAGGGTTGGTGGCTATTTTCCACTCAGAAATAAACAATCTAATTATTCTTTTTAAAGTACTCATTGAAACCATTCACTTTACACTTCTCTGAAGAAAACAACATGAGTTAGCCAGTGAGACTAAATATCCTGATAACATTAAAGTAACTTGACTTTAGTTGCGTTATTCTTATGTAAATTATGTTGAAGTCAATCCCTGAATATTTATATGGAATGTTCACAGGGAGCATTTAGAACATATTTTTTACGTCATTTAATTTTGACTTTTCTTTTTGCTCCACCTTTAAGAACATCCTGGTGGGCTATTTGTTTAGCCAGTTTGGAAACTTACTAAATGATCCATGAAACCCTGCAACAGCGTAAAATTGGAAGGGAGTTATCATCGTCTGTGAACCAGAACACTGCAACACAAAACTGGCTATACCAACTATCAGTAGTCTATTTCTTTCAGTATCCTGTTTCTGACAGAGAAAGATATTGTAGTGGAAAGGGAGAAAAAAACACTAGGTCGACAATTATATAATAACTTAAACATTGGGAAGTTTCTTCGCAACTGTAACAGAGTGCTAGGTAGGAAGACATGAGTCAGTACTCTGTTCAAAGCAGCTCCAATCAGGCATAGCAGATTGGAGTTTAGGAGGCAGACCTGTGCCTAATTTGTGGATGGGGTAGGGCAGAAAGTCTAATTAAGCCATTAGCGAGAGCAAACAAATAGGCACAAGAAGAAAATGGAAAGGGGGAAAGCAGGGAGCAAGAGGGAAAGAGACATTACAAGCAGAGGGAGAGCAAAGGCGCTAGGTATGCTGTGAAGGCAGTGAGACTCAATAATATACAAACTGCACAGGGTGTTGAACCAGCACAAGGGTTTCTGCGTGGTTTGCAGACTGAGACAGAAGTGGCATCAAAGAGGCCTTGTTACACCAACCATATCGTTTATTGTATGGCTTATGTCCTGGAACATGAGAGTTTATACTCTTTCCAGTAGATCTGTGCATAGTCTCATTTAGGGCTGTAAAGCAATTTAAAAAATTAATCACGATTAATCGCACTATTAAACAATAACAGAATACCATTTATTTAAATATTTTGGGTGTTTTCTATATTTTCAGATATATTGATTTCAATTACAACACAGAATACAAAGCGTACAGTGCTCACTTTATTTTTATTTTTTAATACAAATATTTGCACAGTAAAAAACAAAAGAAATAGTATTTTCAATTCACCTAATACAGGTACTGTAGTGCAATCTCTTTATCATGAAAGTTGAACTTATAAATCTCAAATTATGTACAAAATAATAACTGCATTCAAAAATAAAACAATGTAAAACTTTAGAGCCTACAAGTCCACTCAGTCCTACTTCAGCAAATCGCTCAGACAAACAAGTATCAGAGGGGTAGCCGTGTTAGTCTGGATCTGTAAAAATAGCAAAGAATCTTGCGGCACCTTATAGACTAACAGACATTTTGGAGCATGAGCTTTCGTGGGTGAATACCCACTTTGTCAGATGCATGTAGTGGAAATTTCCAGAGACAGGTATATATACGCAAGCAAGCTAGAGCTAACGAGGTTAGTTCAATCAAGGAGGATGAGGCCCTGTTCTAGCAGTTGAGGTGTGAAAACCAAGGCCGGAGAAACTGGTTCTGTAGTTGGCAAGCCATTCACAGTCTTTGTTTAATCCTGAGCTGATGGTGTCAAATTTGCAGATGAACTGAAGCTCAGCAGTTTCTCTTTGAAGTCTGGTCCTGAAGTTTTTTTGCTGCAGGATGGCGCACCTAAGGTCTGCTATTAGTCGTGGTCAGGAAGGTGAGTGTTCTCCTACAGGTTTTGTTTGATATGCCATTCCTAATATCTGATTTGTTCCATTTATCCTTTTCCGTAGCAGACTGTCCAGTCCCTGGTCGACGTACATAGCAGAGGGTCATTGCTGGCATATGATGGCGTATTATTACATTGTTGGGACGTGCAGTGTGAATTGACTGGTGATGGTGTGGCTGATTCTGGTTAGGTCCTGTGATGGTCGAGCGCTGGTGTAGAATGTGGGCAGAGCTTGGGCATCGAGGTTGTTGCATGGATTTGGTTTCCTGAGCTAGAGTTACTATGGTGCAGTGTGCAGTTATGGTTAAGAATATGTTTCACTGGTCGGCAGATTTGTCTGGTGGGCGAGCAACTGGCCTGCCCACCAAGGCCGTGAAAGTGGTGGGATCATGTCCAGGATGGGTTGTAGACTCCTGATGAGCAATTGGAGGGGTTTTAGCTGGGGACTGTTACTGTGATGGCCAGTGGAGTGTCTGTTGGTCTTTCTTGGTTTTGTCTTGCAGTAGGAGTGCTTCTGGGTACACCGTCTGGCCTCTGTGATCTCTTTTCCCTATTTCCCGTGCGGCGAATATTGTTAGTTTTGAAGAAGTCGGTGGTGGAGATTTTGTAGGTGTTGGTCTCTGTCTGAGGGGTTAGAGCAGATGCGGTTGTACCTCAGTGCTTGGCTGTAGACAATGGATCTTGTGATGTGCCCGGGATGGAAGCTGGAGGCATGAAGGTAGGCATAGCGGTCGGTAGGTTTTCGATATAGGGTGGTTTTAATTTGACCATCACTTATTTGCACCAAAATAGAAAAAATGGGTGTTGCCATACCAACTATAATGAAAGTAACCAGTTAAATTGGGCTATTATGAGCAGTAAATTCTCAATTCACTGCTCTCCTGCCGCACTGCAGCAAAATCTACAAATAAATATACGTATTGTTGAGTGTTTATGAACAGATATAGCTATCCATTTCTCTAAATAAACTGAGAACACTAGAGGGACATGTTATGCAATATATCTACAAACTGAAGTGCCCTGCAGATCCAGAAGTCCGGAGAATCCTTCTCCCTTTTCTGGGGGCACTAGTATTCATGAAGCAACTTCTTTTAACTCCCCATATGTGGTCTTGAGGAAAGAAACGAAGAAACTGAAGAGAGGAGGCAACCAGAAATCTGAGCTGGGAGGAGCATATGAAGAAGCAGTTTGACACTGATGATGACATCAGAGTGCTGTGTGCAGTTTAAGCTGGGGTTGTCTGACATGGATATCATCAGACTGCTCTGTACAGTTTTGACCCTGACTGTTGTTATAACAACTTGAATAATGGAGAGGAGATGACACCAAGCTTGGAGAGGTTACAAGCACTTTGGAGGACAAGATTACAATTCAAAATGATCTTGATAAATTGGAGAATTGGTCAGAAACGAAGCAGATGAAATTCAATAAAGGTCGTTGCCAAACCACTGAATTTAGGAAGGACAAATCAAATGCACAACTACAAAATGGGGAATAACTGCCCAGGCAGCAGTCCGGCAGAAAAGGATCCAGGTATTATAATGGATCACAGACTGAATGCAAGTCAACAACATTATGATGTTGCAAAAAAGAGCAAATGTCATTCTGAGATGTATTAACAGCAGTGTCGCATGTAAGGGACAAGGACTAATTTTTTGCTTGATGTGGCACTAGTGAAACCTCAGAGGTTGTACTGTGCCCAGTTTCAGACTCTTCACTTTAAGAAGGATGTGAATAACCTGGAAAGAACCCAAAGGAAGCCAAGAACAACAATAACAACAACAAAAGAAGTTTAGAAAGCATTACATGTAAGGAAACATTGAAAGAACTTGGTTTGTTTAGTCCACAGGAGAAAGCTGAAGGCGAATGGTAACAGACTTCAAATTTGTAAAATGTTGTTATAAAGAGGATGGTGATCAATTGTTCTCCATGACCACTGAGCGTAGGACAAGAAGAAATCAGCTAAGTTTGTACCCAGGGAGATTTAGGGTAGATATTAGGAAAAAAAAATCTAACTATAAAAACAGTTAAGAATTAAACAGGATATCAAAGGAGTGGTGAAATCCCCGTCATTACAGGTTTTTAAGAAAAGGTTAGACAAATGCCGGTCAGAGATGGTTTAGGTATTCTTAATCCTGCTTCAGCATGGGGGATGGACTAGATGACCTCAAGGCCTCTTCCAGCCATGCATTTCTGTGATTCTCTCTCCTGTGCAGATTGGCTGTTTACTCTAACCCTCTTCCATCCAGGCTCTTACCCTCAGCCTTGCTCCACCTCTCCTCCATGCTCATGTAGCTTGCCTTCTCTCACTTGCCCTGTCCTCCCTCCCTTTTATGACCTCTCTCTTTCCATTCAGCTAATTCTCTTCCAATACAATCCTACCAAAGGATTTAAACAACAAGATCTCCAAGTCCCACATCCCCAAAAAATCATGAAACTAACATGACGTTAGTTAACAATCACTGTTCATTCTGTTTGTGTTACATCCTTTCCTCCCTAATCTTCATCTCTCTTCTCTCTTTAGACTTAGGGCTTGTCTACATAGACATACTCAGTTTGAAACAAATTGGGGTGTAAATCTACCCTGCCTTAGCATGCTACACACTAAGTATCGATCTGGACTCTGCTGCCACACACTAACAATCCATAGACTCATAGACTTTAAGGTCAGAAGAGATTATTATGATCATCTAGTCTGACCTTCTTCACACTGCAGGCCACAGAACCTCACCCACTCACGCCTGTTCTGGATCCGTCACTTCTGGTTGAGTTACTGAAGTCCCCAAATCCTGATTTAAAGATTTCAAGTTACACAGAATCCACCATTTACACTAGTTTAAACCTTCAAGTGACCTGTGACCCATGCTGAAGTTCCTTAGTACACTTCAATCTACTCCCATTTCAAAGCAGGGTACACTAAGGAAAGCAAAGCAACAGCATCCAGATGGAAACTTTACCCCAATTTGCCGCAGACTAAATGTCTTTGTAGACAAGCCTTAAAGAACCAGATTTTTACATAGAATTATGCACCTAACTCCCATTAGGTGCCTAATTCCCTTAAAAATAGTGCTCACTGGGGCAGGGATTGTTTATTACTCCATGTTTGTGCGGTGTGTAGCACAAAACGTCCTGTTCTTGGTTGTCCTGTAGGTAGTGCAAGTTTGTATGTATTATTTGTATTAAAGGAAAATCCATAAAACCTGACTTTAGCATTCCAATACAATAACTGTTGGTTTACACTGGACATTTAATTAAATTATGTAACAGGTGAGGTTAACATTTGTTAAGGCCAAATACTGCCTTAGAAATACTCACAAAGATTTGTGTGCACACATTTGAGGGCAGAATCATGTTTAAAGGGAACACAGTGCATATACAGCAAGTATAAAATGACTGCCAATGTAAGTGATTGAAATAGTCTGCACAGTTTTTATTTTACCACTTTTTTTATTCAAGGAGAAACATTTGCAAATGTGTGAATTATACACATGTATATAATGTCAATCAAAGAATTATAGTGAAATTGGGATAAATAAATAAATATGGTTGTCAAGTGATTAAAAAAATTAACCACACTGTTAAATAATAATAGAATACCATTTAAATATTTCTGGATGTTTTCTACATTTTCAAATATATTGATTTCAATTACATCACAGAATAAAAAGTGTACAGTGCTCACTTTATATTTATTTTTTATTACAAGTATTTGCACTGTAAAAGAAATAAAAAATCATATTTTTCAATTCACTTAATACAAGTACTGTAGAGCAATCTCTATCATGAAAGATGAACTTATGAATGTAGAATTGTGTAGAAAAAACTGCATTAAAAAATAAAGCAGGGTAAAAGTTTAGAGCCTGCAAATCCACTCAGTCCTATTTCTTGTTCAGCCAATTGAACAGAGAAACAAGTTTGTTTACATTTGCAGGAGATAATGCTGCCTGCTTCTTGTTTGCAATGTCACCTGAAAGTGAGAACAGGCATTCCCATGGCACCGTTGTAGCTAGCATCACAAGATATTTACATGCCAGATGCACTAAAGATTCTTATGTCCCTTCATGCTTCAACTAGCATTCCACGGGACATGAATCCATGCTGATGATGAGTTCTGCTCGATAACAATCCAAAGCACTGCAGAGCGATGCATGCTCATTTTCATTGTCTGAATAAGATGCCAAGCAGAAGGTTGATTTATTTTTTGGGGGTTCTGTAGATTCTGCAATGGAATGTTGCTTTTTTAAGATTTCTGAAAACATGTTCCACACCTCATCTCTCTCAGATTTTGGAAAGCACTTCAGATTCTTAAACATTGGGTTGAGTGCTGTAGCTATCTTCAGAAATCTCATATTGGTACCTGTACCTACTGGGTTTCTGGGAAGTGGGAAGGCGGAAGCCCGCCCACTGCTAAAGAATCTCTCCCTCAGCCTAAGGGGAGGATCTACAGGACTTCAGAACCCAACTGATTCAGGGGGACAACTAATAAAAGAACAGCGACAGGAGTGCGGTCAAAGGGTCATAAGAAGGGAACCTGACGGGGACACCGAGCATAGAACCCCAGACAGCGTCCACTGCTCCTCAAAGGAGTCAAGGGAGCCAGTGGACGCCGCCCAGAGGAACTCTCCCCAGATACGTGAACGGACTAAGGACCGGCAACAAGCCCCACAGTCACAGGAGTCTCCATTTGCCAACCTCCTCTCCCTGGTTGCGTAGATGGCCATTTTAGCCAGGGCGAGGAGGAGGCTGACCAGGAGGTCCAGCGACTTTGTGAGGCCACGGATAGGGAGTGCATAAAGAAGGAGGTGAGGGGAAAAGTGCAGCCAGAAACGTAACAGGATATTGGTGAGAAGCCGGTATAGGGGCTGCAACCTGGCACACTCTGAGTAAACGTGCGCCAGGGTCTCCCTCACGCCGCAGAATGGGCAGGTGTCTGGGGCAGGGGTAAATCACGCCAAATACACGCCCATGCTCACGGCCCCATGAAGGAGCCGCCAGCTGATATCTCTGGCTGGCCTCGGGACCAAGGTAGAGTATAGGCTGGCCCACCGGGGCTCCTCACCCTTGAGAGGTGGCAGGTATTGGTACCTGTAGCAGGATGGTTACCCTGCTCCTGCCCTGAAGGGCTTAAAACAGCCCTGGGGAAGGTGTGGCTGGGAGCTGCTAAACTGTATGATTGAGAAGTGGCTGCAGCTGGGCCACGCCCCAATCAGGCCACAGCTGGCCTGTATAAAGAGGCTGGAAGCCGGGGGCAGACAGGAGTCTCTCTCTGTTTGTAGAGGGAGACGGGCCTGATTGCAGGGAGCTAGACACAGGGTACTTGAGTGAAGCAGGGCTGGGGAAAGACAGAGGAGCTGAGGAGCTCCAGCCTGGAAAGCCCCAGGCTGCAACCTAGCACAAGGCCAATAGGTACAGGGGGTTGCAGAGGGCAGCCCAGGGGTAGGTCAAGGCAGCAGGTCCAAACTCAACCTTGCCAGTGATGAGTAGACTGATACTGCAGTCTGCCCCAGTGCATGGGGCTAGACGATGACTGGCAGTAGCCTTATACCGAGACGATATGAGAACAGTGGGTGGGGGAAGGGAGACCCTAAGACTGAGGGGTTCCTGCCAGTGGGCAGCACCCAGGGAAAGGGGCACCGGGGTCCTGGGAGGGACATGGGGCCAGAGGACAGTTGGATCACCGGCCTACAGAGGGCAATCCAGAGCTGGAATGAGCTAATTCTCAGAAGTCACCAGCAGGAGGGGCCGCAGGGTGAGTCCGCATATTTACAGTACCTTCTTTGTGTTTTGTGAAATCTGCAATGAAAGTGTTCTTAAAATGAACAAAATGTGCTGGGTCATCATCAGACTTCTATAACATGCAACAGATGGCAAAATGGGGGTAAAACAGAGTAGGAGACATACAGTTCTCCCCCAAGGAGTTCAGTCACAAATTTAGTTAACACTTTTTTTAAAAAAATGGCATCAGCAGCATGGAAGCACGTCCTCTGGAATGGTGGCTGAAATATGAAGGGGCATACAAATATTTAGCATATCTGGCACATAAATATCTTGCAAGGCTGGCTACAAAAGTGCCATGCGAATACCTGTTCTCACTTTCTGGTGACACTGTAAATAAGAAGAGGGCAGCATTATCTCCTGTAAATGTACACAAACTTGTTTGTCTTAGCAACTGGCTGAACAAGAAGTAGGACTGAGTGGATTTGTAGGCTCTGAAGTTTGACAGTTTTGTTTTTGAGTGTTTGAGTTATGTAACAAAAAAATCTACATTTTAAAGTTGCACTTTCAAGACAAAGATTACACTATATTACTTGTATGAGGTGAATTGAAAAATACTATTTCTTATCATTTTTACAGTACAAATATTTGTAATAAAAATAATATACACTTTGATTTGAATTACAACACAGAATACATATTTCCTATATGGGTAAGACTACAAAATATCCAAGATGCTGTTGTAAAGTAAACTAAATCCTGCATTTAGAATCAATGGGAGTTTTGGGTGAGCAGAGAATGGAGGATGTGGCACTAAGGGTGAAATTCAGCCCAGAAACAAGTCAATGGTAGTTTTGTCATTAACTGGAACGAAACAAAGACTTATTTTCAGTTGATATTTTTATCTCTTTGCTCTTCATTATTCCCCTTTAAAATGACTTCCACACAGAAATGATCACCCATTATGGCTTTCTAAAAAATAATTAAATAGGTCTTTAGCTCATATTACACCTTTGTTATGAGTTAGGTAGTCTCTCTCTTTCCTTAGATATAAATTTAACTTTTTTTGCTTGTTCTCAAATTTGTTTACAGAAGTTATAATATAATACACATATATTATATTTTAATTATTCATTAATAAATACAACATTATTAGTAATGGTGTTACATTAATGTACACTGGCAAAACAGGAAAAGAAAAAGTGTACTGGATAAAATTAATAACTGAACATAAGTTTTGCAGTCATTTCTTTTTATAAAGTGCCATACTACTCTGAAAAAGGGATGTGTAAAAATGCACCTTTACACTAAATAGATCTGCTTCCTGCACATGGGTACATTTACAGACAGATCTGCTGATTTCAGGAACAAAAGTGCCTTTTATTACTGCTTCTTACCATATTAGCATTTTACAGCCAGTGTCAAGATGGAGTGAGCTGGAGGACTCTATTCCATTTATTACCAACATAATCAAATCAGTTACATCCATGCAAAACAACTGAAGAAAATGTGTTTCCCACAGGTGTCATGGGAGGAGGCAGGAGGATTCATAATTTGAAAAGTGAGATAGGACGAATATAACTGAAGGACAAGTCTGAGGCCTGCTGAGTCTTTATTACTAGAAATGACGACTGAGAAGGAAAGACCCCAGCTCAACTCTATGATCATGGGTGGAGTTTATAGGGGCTGTATTTGAGAGATCTTTTTTCATGCAAAATGAACATCTTTGATATGTATATCAGTGAGAAAAACATGGAACTCTAAAATAAGATTCTTACAGAATTACTTTTCAGAGAAGAACCACACTTTATACATGAATTAAGGACATTTTCAGCTCCTCCTGGATTAGTGAAGCTATATAATAGTTTTTTTTCTATTTTCAGTTCAGTGGGAAAGGTCACATTTTTTTACATTTTTATTCTTGGTAGAGTTTAGAACAGCTTATTTTAATTCTCTCTTCTCCCAACTGAAAATACAAATATCACAATTTTCTTTTTCCCATTAGAGTTCCCTCGAAAGCCACATGCTTTTGTAGAACTAACCACTTGGTTTAAAACTTCTGAAGGATAAAAAGACAAATCAATTATAATGTATTTTCCAGAAATTCACTGCTAAGCACTGAAGAGTAAAAAGACATTCTATGTCTACATATCCAGTAAGTCTGAAGAAAGATTAAGTAGAAGGGTTTAAACAAAATAAAAATGGGATTTCCCACTGTAATGTGACTTCTAGGAAATGCAAGAGCAAATATCCAATGAAGTCCTATATAGTTTCACGGGAGTTACATACACACATCTGGGGACAGATTTCGGCCATAATGCTTAACCTTGTTAATCTGAATACAATCTCCAGATCAGATACTTTTCCTCTAGCTACTGTACTATTTGAGGAGAATTACTTATTTCAGGTGCCCAACTTTAAGCTGCCACATTTCAAAATTTTATCATGGGATTTCAGGAAAAATAGATGAATGGGTATATCTCATTATACTTGCTGTTGTTCGTGACCAATCTTTATACTGATGTGCTAGTGGTAACTTTCTGTTATAACAGCATTGCATGAATGACTTAGGAAAATGAACAATTTTAAGGGTATTACAAATAATTAAAATGTGCTATAGTTAAAGTTTTTAAAAAATTAAGTTTATGTACTAAAGTTATGCTTTAAGAGCAGTTTGAATCCACTATACTGAAAATCCTGATAGTTAATGAATTAAAGCTTGTTTCTGGCAATATGGGTCTATATGGACCTGCATTCTACAGCTGTGTGGTAAATGGCTAAGTAGTTTTGATAAGTCAAGGCGATTTGACTATTCCCTGGAGACACAGTGTGATGTTCTGGCCATCTCTTTTCCCTACTGGATTCCCTACTTACATGTTATTTTGAAAAAAAAAAAATAAAAAAAATAAAAAAACAGGTCAGACACATTGGTTGGCTGGAATTATAGAATTTAGGAACCAAAGGAGCTTTGGGGGATTCCATTAATCAGAGATATAAACCTTATTTTGAAGGTTTCTAGATTTTTTCCTCCTAAACTGCAATATTCTACCAAAAAGCTTTGTCTCTAGATTTCAGAATGATGCAAATGTTGGCATCACCAGTGACAACCATGCAGGTTTTTTAATTAATAATTTTCAAACATGGACTTACCTGATTTCATGTAGTTTTTTGCGCATTTGTTAAATGTGTGGTATTTTTTCTCAGTTTGTTTTTCAAACAGGGAAAATAACATTTTATATGCATCCCTAAATAAGAATCAAAGCCAAATGGATCAGGTTGGAACAGAAGCCTGCAAATCAATAGCTCTCAATGAGAAAATAATCTGTCATTCTCTGTTATATGATCAAAACACACAGTCTATTATATCAATGAGCACTTGGGGGAAAAAACAAAACAGAAAAGTTTGAAGCAAAAAACAATAATGTTGTATCATTTTTTTTGTCAGTCTTCACTTACCAAGAACATAGTTCGGAAGTTGCTTAGATCACCAAAAAATTCCTCTATAGTTGTTGCTTTGGGATCAAAGGTAAAGTACTCTCCCAAATTCTCATATAACTTGGTCATGTTGTTATGCATGTTGGACAACTTTTCATACTGGTCTTGGGCGCTCTTAGTAAAGCTGTAAGTTTGTGTTAAGGAAGATCATGCAAATATAACCATCTCAGTGTTAAAACAAACAACAAAATAGCACAAGAATTAAGATGATATTCTCATTTAATCGCTATTGCTCTATAATCCAACCTGATACTTACTGATTTTATTGGGGTGGGGGAGAATTATACGTACTCAGGAACATTTCATCACTGGTTTGCAAACTTCCCCTTGTTATGGCCTCTTGTCTAATGGTGAAGATCTTCCTGCTTAGTTACCTGAAAAAAGTAACACTAGACAGTAATAGAGACAAGATGAAACAATCCTGCCATAATGCAATGACTGCTGAGCCCCATTTTGCTTCTGCAATGTCAGTGTACTCTCCAGGGGCGTATGATTTTATATCCATTTGCACTGAATTGCATCTCATCACCCACAGCCAACTATTGAACTAATCTCTTACTTTGTGGTTTGATTACATCCTTCTGTGTGTTTATTGTAGCTCCAATTTTGACCATTATTGAATTTACACCAAATATCCCCAAAATAAAGACAAAGTAGCAATTTAGGGTGCTGAAAGGTGAAAATTTTTCACTTTTTTTTTCCTTTTAAAGGTTAGTTGGTTTTAAAAAAAAACTTCTTGACATCCGAAGAGCTCTCGACTAGCAGGAAGCATCAAGCATAACAAGACAAGGGTTACTGCCTAAAGAAAGACTAGATGCTTTACATCTGTGGCAGAAGTGGCTTGCTGGACTATATTTGAGAATCACTACTTGAAATGTGCAACATTTACAACAATGAACATAAAATATCTAGTGCAAATGGATACTTTAAATTAACCCTGAAGCTGTCAATAAGACGTTCTCATTAATCTGAAGTCAGAGGTTCAAAAAAGAAACACACACTGTCCTCCGATGTGGTGGAAAACATGAGTGATATAAACAACAAAGAATTAGACATGATATAAAAATTGTCAATCTCTCCTTCAAAGCAGATTGGGAATGAAATGGTAGGGATGTTTACAGGACTTAAGAATGCACAGTATCCTTCCATTGTTTAAAATGTCACAAGTCTGTTGTATACTGAAGTATACTGCACATATTTATTAGTAACTGAAGAGCAACTAGAAATCAAGTAGAGATCCACTTGACCTTCACAATAGCTTTCATTAGAAATTTGGTATAATTATCACTTCAAATGAAAGGAAGTCATTTTATATGTAAACACAATATAATCTATTTTCAGAAAACCATATCTGAGAATATGTATTGGTTAACACATGTTATTAAGGGAAGAATCGAGAGAGAGCTTCCCCATTTTTTCCTCAACGGTTATTAACAGCTTCAATACACTTCTCTCTTTTGTTGTTTTAAGATCAGGCACACACTACCTTTAAAACTGGTAGCCCATGGTTAAACAAGTTCCTCTGACCCAGAACTTCAGTTGAATAAACTGCTGTGCTGTACATAAAAAAAACACTCAACCCACAAACCAAAACAATCTGACAGAGAAGTAATCAAGTTGTGACACCCAGGAATAAAGGTAAGGAAATCCAGGCTGAAACTCAATTCTTAACATTTCCATTATACTTATGTATTGGTGATACCTCAAAAACCTATGCAATCTTAGAAACCTCATGCAATGCAATACCAAAGTGAAAAGTGCTCTGTCAAAAAAGGTTCTAATATTTTGCTTGAATTTTCCTTGTTTGTAACTAAGTGAGGGAATCAAACCCCTCACTTAAACACAGCATTCTAACAACAACATAAAGAAGTCCATCCAAAAGAGACCACCTCTTTCTAGGCAATGTATATTTCCAAATCATCTCAAACATATCAATTCCATTTTCAAAGACTTCCAATGGCTTTTAAGACTAATTTTACTGTAAATCAGGGCTGGTTCCAGGCACCAGCCCAGCAAGCAGCTGCTTGGGGTGGCCATCGGTGAGGGGCGGCACGTCTGGGTCTTCGGCAGCGGGTCCCTCACTGCCTCTTGGAGTAAAGGACCAACCGTTGAATTGCTGCCGAAGACTGAAGCGGCAGTGGTAGAGCTGCAGATTGGGATCACAGCTTTTTTTTCCTCCTCCTTTTTTTTTTTTTTTTTTTCTTTTTGCTGCTTGGGGTGGCAAAAAGCATGGAGTCAGCCCTGCTGCAAATCATATGCAAATATTTTTTGGAATGAGGGGAAATGAGCAAGTAAGATTTATTCCATATAAAGCTTCCTGGTACATCGAAGATACGTGTTCCTGCTGGATGTACATTACTGCTACAACTTAATGAGTGAGACACTCTAAGGTTTGAAATAAGAACTGTGTTTATTGATAAACTGTGTGTCCAACTTGGAGCACCCTTTTGGTCTAATCCTGGCATTTTCTACATTTTTAAACTTAATACTGAGTGTTATGCAGTATATAAATTGTTACAGAAGAAAAAAATTCCATAGATGTACAAACAAAAATATAACCTCTTTGTCTATCATTGACATGATACTTTAGAGGTATAAGTAGTATGTCAAAATGCTAGAAGGCCAAACAAACAAAAAATAAAATCACTATTATCTGCAAACAAAGCAAAGCAAAAAAGAAAAGAAAAGAGGAAAACTGGTTAGATTACAAGGTGGATGAGACACCCCCAAAGTTTGTTTACAACAGAAATCTGGGCATAAAAAACACTACATTGAAGAAGTAAATGGGCTATTTATGGTGAGTTTTTGCCACTAGTACTTATGTTCCACTGTGCCCTGCCTATACGCTCTATGTATAATTCTTATCAGGAAAAAAAGATAAGACAACTTAAACTGCACATTTTCTTTATAAGGTCTTGAAATGTTCAGGTTGCTCTTTGTGTTTTATGGAGTGCTACATAATGTTTTTTCCTGCTTGTTTCTAACATCCATTGACATAAAAAAATATAAATCAGTAAGATGGGGGGAAAAGGTGCATCTTAATGTAGTATAAACTAATCACATTTTTAAAATAGTAAAAAATTCCATGCTAACCCTAAACTAGAGGTTGTGAGCTTTCTTAGGTACATATGTATCAGCAATGTCTACTGCTTTCCAATTCAGTCGTCCACAATTTACCCACAGTGGAGCTTGGACTGCTACAAACTCACATTTTACATAAGACTGATTTGGAGTAGCTCTGTCTCCACTAAAAATTAGGATATACACAAATGAATGAGAGGTTGGCATTGACAATGCATTGGGGCCTAGCACATTTGTGGGCAGCAATGGCACATTCCTGGATTGAGGGTTTCACACAGACTAGAGAATTTCTTATTAAAGCCTGAATTACCTTTGAGGTACACACATCAGTGGCTGTGAGTCACTGTCCTGAACAACTTACTCAGCAAATTTCTCTTAGGGAAATAAAAATATATTAGCCTACACAATTCTACAAGTTTCTTCTATCCTCCCCTTAACAAAATAAGCTGTGTGAGGACTGGGAGAATGGAATTCTTCTTCTTCCAATCCAGTGGGTAGGAAAAGGGACACTTCTGCAGCCACTACTACAGCCCTTGGGCTTCAGTAACAGCCATGGTCCATGGAACTGCCCGCCATGAAGTTTGACTCTTTGCACAAGGCTCTGCTGAGTTCCTATTCATGGCCTGTTCTCTATCTGCCTACCCAAAACTGTGCAGTTGAACTACAACACTCACTCTATGTTTTGGCCAGTGTGTTGCTGTAATGGAATTTCAAGGGCATATTTTTACCATGAGTTAACTCATCACCTTACAGAAAATAAAGCAACATATTAAAGATGTGAGGAACTACAGAGTTACATACACTGTTATATTCCCTCAAAAATTAGAGCTATATTATCAACAAGCATAAATCACCCCAAAATACTTAAAGCCAATAACAATTATCACCAAAAAAGTGAACTTGCATGCATCATTTGAAGAATAAGAAACTGAGATGCAAAATCTGAAACTACAAAACTATTAAAATGATAGATAACAGTATTGTTATTATAACTCAACAAACTTCTTTTCCTAACACAGCCTTGAGTTTAAAACCTGAAGTCGATGGAAGTTTTGCCATTGATGTCAGTGTACTGCCTTTTCTTGACTGTTAAGATTATATGTTTTGAAGATGATTGCTCAAGCAACAAGTGAAGGGAGTTTTATTTGCCAGTGTCTCTGTTTGTCTCTACCACAAATTCTTTTGGGTGGTGCCCTGTTCCACTCTATGTCACTTTCCCATGGTAGAACACTGACTGAGTTTAAGCACCTCCTTTTCAGATGTGTGCATGAGCACTAAGCATAGTTTTCATGTAGCAAGACAGCGATGGAAACTTGAGTTATTGCTCAGCTGAAGAGGACTGTTGTAGGTTTTATATACTGTCTCCTTAAGTGCAAGGATGACAAGTAACGACAACCAGTCATCTATTTTGTCTGGCTCCAGTAAGGTTTAGGATGTTAAACACACCTACCTACAGCTGCAATGTCATGTTTAGTATCATGTCAGATAAGAGGCATATCTGGCTACCTCTTTAAACATCTGGGCTAAGGACTTCTACTGTCCCAAGCAAACTGTAAAATGACTACTTCCATGAATGTTTTGGGTCCATGAAGTGGTTTTTTTTTCCCCACGAAAGCTTATGCTCAAATAAGTCTGTTAGTTTTTAAGATGCCACAGGACTCTTCGTTGTTTTTATGGATACAGACTAACACAGCTACACCTCTGATGAATGTTTTGCTGTCTTTGCTGTGGTTTTTGCTTAATTTTCAGCCTTGATTTTGCTAGGTTTCTAGACAAATTCCACATGTTCCACAGAAACATGATTTCTATTTTGGGGCATGTAGGGAAAAGAGGGTATTTGTTTCATTAGCTGTTTCATTCCTTAGGCTAGAAAATACTCCACCAAGCTAATAACACAACTGTATCTGATCACCAGCTATGTAACATTCCATACATTATCCACAGTAAAGCTTTGAGATTTTTATTTTATTAGGTCACAGATAAAGTGTTTAGTACATGCATTTTATATACCCTTCAGTCTACTTCCTTCTCTTATTTTAATATTACTGCAGATGGCAACTGCTTTTAAATCAGAGTCTGAGAATTTTTGAGTACCAGACTAGAATGTTTGAAGTGGCATTATTTTAGTTTAGAATAATAACAGCAGCAAAAATAATAAGAGATGATTTAAAAAGCCATCTGTTTCCTTCTAGTTTTCAACTACACTTAACCTTCAGACAGAACATAAAATAAAAGGTTCAGTAACTGAAATTTAAAAAAAAATGAATTTTATTAGATAATATAGTATTACACATTGCATGATTTCTCACCAAATAACTCTAAAGTAACCTCAAATATAAGCATTCAGTTAAACAAGCCATACAAGAAGAATGTTCTCTCTCAAAGCACTAAGAGGTAGGGAAGTGGAGCTTCCATTAACGGATTATTCAGCTAATTAGGACCTTTCACTTTAAAACGTCATGTGTCTGCTACATTAGTTTTTTCCCTTTGGAGAAACTGCTCATTTTTAAATCAGTTGAGCTGCCATATTAAAACTGCTGTCTGATTCTCTTGTTACTATGACATGGAAGACCAACATGCAGGCAAATAAGTAAGTGTTTAGACACAGAAAGATATATAAGTAAGGCTACATTTATGTCACAGAGGTCATGGAAGTCAGGGAATCCATGACTTCCAGAGACCTCCAACATTCTCTGCTTCAGCTCCAGGGGCTGCAGGACTCTGGAGCTGGCAGCCAGCAGGACCCTGGCAGGGTTCCAGTGACAGGCGACAGAAATGACAGGGGGCCCCTGCAAGGTTCCAGCGACATGTGACAGACTCGTGAGGGGGTCCTTCTCAGGGTTCCAGTGAGGAGCAACAGCCTTGCGTGGAGGGAGGGGGACACCTCGAGTAAGTGGCTGAGGGTGTCCCGTTTTCTCTTTGGGAAATATGGTTACTTTGCAGCTCCCAGCTGCCATGGGAAGAGAGGTGAAAAGAAATGTTCGGTCATTTCGTCAATGAGCTTCATACTCGGAAACCTACAAAATGACTATCATTTGCTGGCATTTTACCAAAGTCCTGAAGAAGCTCACCAAATTAAGCAACTGGTGGATATACATGACACACTACTGTACACTGTCAAGCATACAATAATAATTATCACCCAGTGAGTACAAAGTGTGATTGGGAATCGCTATATGCCTGTGATGGGAAAATCACCTCTGCTACCTTGGGGTCTATTGGTTTCTTTCATATAATACATAAATCAGAAATGGGGATAGGGAAGTCAAGTTCAAAGAACAAAAATTGCAGGTCCAGCTTTGAGGGGAGCTTTACTTCAAGTTCAAGAACATGGTCCTAGTTTTCTAAATCTCTCTGCAATTTGGGTCTGAGCTGCCATGTGTTCAGTAACGCTGACATTGCATATTTGAAGGAATGACAGGGATAATCAAAGCAAGTAAAAGATTGGCAAGAGCTGGAGACAGGTTTCACAGTAGCCTGTCCATGTTCACAGAATTCCTTCCTGAAGATATCAGGAATCTCACCAATTTCAAACCTAAACGTAAGACCTATTTGTAATGCCCTAGCAATCAAACACACAAAAATCTGGTAATTTGCCTCGCCACCACAGACTGGAGGTGGGGTAGGAAGAACAATCAAAATTGTGGTCACATTTGCAGGGAGTGTGAAGTATATAATGAACAGAGATCAGAGTACTAGCATCTTTCCTTCTCCCTCTGACCAGCCAATGCAACTGGACAAGGGGGAAAAGAAGCCCGTTGGAGGCCCCTGAAGAACCCATCCCTGTGAAAACAATTAAAAAAAAAGTTACTCTGATAGCTCCTCACAGCTACTTGTTATAGGAGACTCTGAAATAAAAGAATGAAGCTAGAGACAAATTCCATTGGGAAATTTTCCTTTTCACACTTGGTTTTTTGAAGTTTGTGGTTACAAGAAGATAAAAATGAGTGCATTTTAACAGAGGTGGGCAGGAGGAATTATACTACAGATGACCATGCAATTCCAAGTGAAAAGAAGGCACCACTGAGGAGGTAAACTGAGGTCTGTGGGGAAGTAAGGGGCAAGACAGCCTACTCCTAAAATATCTGCTGTGGCAAGCTTCTTGCTCTACTGCCCGGAGAACAAAGAATCAAAGCGCGAACTGGAGTAAATAAACTGACACTCAGATGAAGTAAGCAACAGTCAGTGTGGGATTCCAAAGCAGCACAGGCAAAAATAAAGAATTCTGATTTTTTTATCTACTATTTTCCCATTCATTATGTTCAGAATGTACCTGCTGTTTGAAGGATTGTCACTGTACAGAACACACTTTGGAATTGTCATAGGAAGACATGGAATCATTATTAAATATGGAAAATACTACTTTTTGTTATAACTCTTCAGAGGGTTTCTTGTGAATTTCTGCAAACCTGCTTTTATGGATCCACTAAAGACCTGTACATTTCCAAATATCTGCTCTGTGGTTAAGGGAAATAAAGAAAACAACTCAGTACAGGGACTGGTTGGGCATCATTCCTCCCGCCCCTCCCCTGCCAAGTTAGGAAACGAAGCATATAAAACAAGTGAAAAATATTAAGCACCCGATTCTGCATTTGGTGGTGTTTTGTCAATTTGATTCATTATCACTGTTTGATGGCAAACAACGCTATACAACTGAATAGTGACTACCGCCCCATGCTGGAAAATAAGTGTGTCATTACACTTCAGTTTCCCTACGGAAACTTAATAACGAAACAGCTTTGAGAGTTGTTGCCAGGTTTGAATAACTGATGACCCATTTGCTATTTCTAAAATATACTTGAAATTCAGATAGTTTAGGAACACAGTGAGGAAATATTTTTTATATCTGTAGATTGCTAAAACATAATCAGGTGAAGGTCAAGCAAAATATGTCTATGAACTATATAACAATATAATGATGAAGCACCTCACCATTTTCTCCCTTAATGCTAAAGGCAACAAGAGAGAAAATATGCAGGTCAGTATTCATCTGCCTGCCTCTGTCATTTTTATGCAATGATTTCATAGTTTATAATAGCTAAATGTATTATTCAATTATGTATTCCATACTCTTAACTGAATGATATCCTCACTGTACCGACAATGGCACCCTCTCTCAGGAGATTCAAAATTTCAGATAATGAAGTTTAATTATAGCACATGATCAAAATTTTCATGATAAAGTCTGTTTTTCAAGCTTTCCAATTTGATTGTAGAAGTCTGCTCTGAGCTGAACTAGAGAATATAAAAATGTTTATTGGGGAGCAATTTTTGTATTATACATAAATGTAATGCCTGATTTCCAGAAGTTCTGAGCACCTACATCTCTCAATGACTTCAATAGGAGCTGTGAATGTTTGGCTCTTCTGAAAATCACAATCACAGAAACAAAAAGGCAAGCTAAAAAAAACATTACTTTTGGATATATTTTGTAATGACCTAGTATTACAAAAGTTTCAGAAGTGTGACAGTGCACAAAGTAGCACATCTGGGACAATGTTCGATTAGAATTTCAGCCTGAACTCGTACTAGCTTTGCTCTGGAGTTTTTATATTCCTCCTTTGCAGCTATTTAAATATTTCTGTGGTTTCACAGGTTTTCTTTTAAATATTTTGTATGACTTTGCTGAATTATTTTTGGATGACTAATATGAGCTACAACATCCAAGCAGAAAAATTAATGACAATAAAACAAGTAGAGGGAAAGCCAGAAAAAGAACATATAAAGAACTATATAGATTTTATAGAAGAATGAATATCACTGAAAACTAATTGCTATACAAAGCCCCTTTTGTGCTTCATGTAATTCATTTTAAACACAACTAGCAACGCTTTTACTAGTCAAGTGTTAAGACACTTTCCCCCAACCCCCCCATAATGTATGGGTCTAATATGTCCACTAAAGGATTACCAAGAACCCATCAATAATACCTAGAAAATAGCTAGAGATAACGAGGTTAGTTCAATCAGGGAAGATGAGGCCCTGTTTTAGCAGTTGAGGTGTGAAAACCAAGGGAGGAGAAACTGGTTCTGTAGTTGGCAAGCCATTCATAGTCTTTGTTCAACCCTGAGCTGATGGTGTCAAATTTGCAGATGAATTGAAGCTCAGCA
>NC_133776.1:68995279-69053789 GCF_003597395.2 Chelonoidis abingdonii
CTATCCCTGGAAATTTCCACTACCTGCGTCTGATGAAGTGGGTATTCACCCACGAAAGCTCACGCTCCAAAACGTCTGTTAGACTATAAGGTGCCACAGGATTCTCTGCTGCTTTTACAGATCCAGACTAACACGGCTACCCCTCTGATACTTGAAGCTCAGCAGTTTCTCTTTGAAGTCTGGTCCTATTATGTGGGGTTTTCCCTGTCTTTTAAAAAAAGAAGCAAAGAGAACTCATTTAAAAAGAAGTTTTCATAATAAAAGATCCTGTTTTATTTCTAAAGTAAGCTATAGTGTAAGCTCTGGAATATAATAGGAGGAGAATAATGACATGAAATTGTGGGAGAGGGAGAGGGAGGAGAGTGTTTTTTAAATAAAATGTATTTAGTTAGTGTTTAAGAGAAGTCCTAGATTCACATCTTTATTTACATACCACAGGTTTAGCTTGGGTAACAACAAGCTTCCTCACACATCCATCTAACAACAAGGACAAGGAATAAGACATGTCACTTGGTCAACCAATGTGTCTCTACTTTATTTTGGAGGACAACTTTCTAAGGATATGTAGGTAATTAAGTCTCTATGCCATCTGATCCTTGGCCTCTTTGATGAGACTTTCAATAACATAGCAATTAAGGGTTTGAAAACATGTTGACATACAAATGGTCAAATTCCAATATTTTTGTTATATATCTATTTGTATTATCATAATCCCTTTAGTCATTACCATCCATTGAATGGTATCTATTTTTTAAACGCTATCATAAAATTCAAATATTTGTAATGACCTACTGGGTCCACCAACTTTGTTAATGAGTAACCACTTAGTGAAAACAGTGGATGAATTTGTTTTCATCTCAGTTCCATAGTTGTTTAAGATGCATAACCATTTTTCTTTAAATTTCTTCAGGCACACACCTAACTATGGTCTTAACTAAGTGGTGTGTATCTACACGTCTTAAAAAGGGACATACACATCACAAAGTAGCTATGTGAAAGACAAGTACCAGCGGGGTAGCCATGTTAGTCTCGGGCTCTAAAAAGCAACAAAAAGTCCTGTGGCACCTTACAGACTAACGGATGTATTGGAGTATAGGCTTGCGTGGGTGAATACCCACTTTGTCAGACGCTTGTGGTGGACAGACAGCTCATCAAGGTGACTATGATGCAGAAATGGAAAGAACCTATGTAGATTACATTTCAAACAATTTTTTTCCTATCAACTTTTTATGGTTATTCTAAAATCCCAGTTAAAAGAGACATTATTACTCTAATCATCAGACTCTAACCATTAAAAATCTGTGTTATATGCTTAAACAAAGAGCTCAAACACATTAGGGAAGAGATACATTTTAGGATACAAATGTTCCTTATTTTCACTGGGCTAAAATGTTGTGCATTAAAATTTCTAAAGGAACTATATCTCATAATACCCAATTCTTCTCAAATGCCTTAAACCTATTGTATGGAAATAACCTACACTTGATTCCTTTTCTGTTAAAGAATCTGAATGAATCTAGGATGCAAATGAATGAAGAGGAAAGAAGTTTGAGCTTAGGAAAAAGAACAGTCTTGCTGCTGTGAAGCTGACTTAAATTACAGATGCTGATTGTGGGAAACATTTGTGCTCTTAGGCACAAGCAAAGCATGTAATGCATACTCACTGAACAGTCAACATCTCCTGAATGTAAATCCACTAACTGTAGAAAGTATTTGTATATCTGCACATTGATTAACAATACTGCACATAAATGGTCAGCAATCAGATACCTGGAAAACTCATGAGGAAGGATCAATATCCTTGACAATCATAAAACAAATATGTTTATAAACATAGTATGAAAAAATATTTGTTCAACAGGAGGACTAAACCATGCATTCCTGACTAGATGGCCTGAATATTACCAAATCCTACTTAATTAGTGCAGAACAGCACTGAAAAATGTTAAGACAGAAGAGAGAAACTTTTAACAGTGGTGCTCTAGGAGCATATGGGTAGTGTATATATGTATTCAGATACAGACATGCACACGTACACCACAGTTACCAACTTTCACAAGGTAAATAAGAACCCCGACTTTCACAATAAGTCAAAAATCAAGCTAATCCCATTTCAAAACAAGGCAAAAACAAGCCAATCCCTAAGAACTCCAATGCTCTATGTGACTAGATCCTCCAGCATGCAGTCTGGAACTGTGGTGGGCCTGCTGTGCATCCCAACTCTTTCTCCCGCTTACTCCTGCTTGCCCCCCCTTCCTGGTAGCTGATTAAAAAAAAAAAGCAACAAGCTACAAGCCAAACAAGCAACAAGCTAAACAAGCAAAAAACTAGCCAACAAGCAACTCATAAGCCAATAAAGCCAAAAACAAGCCCAATTTCTGACTTTTTTTCGTGGGTTTGGCATGTTTGAATACACACTTGCAGATGTCATATGATCTTCTTCACCATACATTACAGTGTGTGGGAAAAAGAGAAAGGTGGCTATGCACCATGCAGCCCCCAGGGGATAAACACTGGCAACCTATGTTGGTTTATATTGGGCGTGAATCAATTAGAGAACATATCTATTCCTTTGCTCTGCCCTATGTCATACGCACGCCACAGAATAGTACATAACATGATAAACTGCCCATACACTGATCCTGATTGTTTTTGCATGAATTCCTCTGCTGTAACAAGACTAATAGAACAATATTGCCAGTATTGTGGGGTAGGAATTCCAGGTATTTGTCTATGCTGCAGTTGGGTGTGAGGCTTCCAGCCCAGGCAGACAGACTTGCATTAGAAGGGCTTGCTCTAGCGTGCTAAACTCAGCTGTGTGGATGCTGCAGTCTGATGGAGGCTCATGTAGGCACCAGAGCTCAGACCCTCCCCTTATCCCACACATTCCCCTGGGTCTGAGCTCAGGTGGCTAGTCTGAGCCTCCACTGGTGACAAGGCCCACACAGCTATTTTTGGCACACTAGTGTGAATCCTGATAGCTGCTGGGTTTGAGTCAAATTCTACGACAGATGAAACAAACTTCAGTAGTGAGCCTTGATTTTCCACTCTGCCTAAGGGAGAAGTGGAGAGAGGTTCTCTCTGGAAGCCTTGTTTTCATAAAGACTGCACTCTCATCAGTAAGGCACCACAGCTCCCTTTAGTGAGTCAGACTCCCAAAGGGATTCAGGAATTCCCTCTCAACTTAACAGAGTATGCAAGGAATTCCCTTGGTCCTAGTTTTCCCTTTTCCCAATATCTAGGTTGCTGCCCTCTACATTATTAGGAGAACCAGGTAAGTATTAGAACTCAGTGGGACTGTACTCCTTACCATAAACAGACTGATGGCCACATCGTATTTACAGCAAATTTCCCCCCCCAAAAAGTGTGAAAAGGAATGATTTGGACTATTGTGACGTTATCTAATTAGAATATGACCATTCAAATCATTGTTGCTACCACTGTTATGTAATTGCAACAAATCTTATACAAAGTGAGTCAAGACAGGTGTCAATAGAAAGGGTTAAGTGGCTCACAGGCTAAATGACCCAGTCAACCTTTAGACACATGTTAGAAAAGTATGTGAATGGTAATTAGGGCCATTCCATGTTAGATAGGCTAGAACTTTGAAATGCAAAACCTCTATTGTTACAGAATCGGAGGTGATACTAATTGTATGTGTTTTTTATATCTTGTTGGATGTTAGCCATGTAAACAGACAGTTCCTATCTATCACTATTGCAATGGATTCAGCGATCAAAAGGGAATATTAACATTTAGATCAATCTTGGGTCAAATAGTGTCACTGTCCATACGTCTCTTTAATGTTTGTGATAAACTGCTTTATGGATAAATTACCTTATGTTAATCCCTGTCGCTAATTACCAGTAATGCTTAGGAAATAGGTCTACATCAAAGTCTCCATGATGGCTTATTGTTTGCCTAAGGATTCTGAGCTGTCAAAAAAAGGCTTGGAATGGTATAAAACCACGTTGGGTCCTGATCCTTTTAATCTCAGATCTGCTTGATGCTTCATGAAGGGTAAGCTTAAGTCATAAGACTGAGATCTCCAGTTCTATCTGGATCACTCTGAGTATGAACACTGGACTACAACTTATGGACTAATTCTGAAAGAACTCTTTGTAAATACAAAGCTCACCATCTTTACTATGAATCTGATCTCAGAATTCTACTCATGTCTATATGTATACTGATCTTTTAACCAACACTCACTCTCTTTCCTTTTTTAATAAATTTTAGTTTAGTTGATAAGAATTGGCTGTAAGCATATATTTGGGTAAGATCTGGAATGGTCATTAACTTGGGAGATAAAATGTCTGATCCGTTGGAATTAGGAGAACTTTCTTATATGATGAATAAGATAATATTTGACTTGGATGTCTGGGTGGAGCCCTGAGGCTGGGTTGTTTGAAGAGAATTGTGTTGTTGGCTTCTGAGTAACCAGTAAGGTATTATTGAAGCTGTTTTGTGCTGGTTTGGTAAATCTAAGTATTGGCACATCCACCAGCTTTGGGGATTGCCTTTCCCATTTTTTGCAGTTCACCCTAATTTAGCAACCTCAGTGCAGCTTCCCTGGGATCCCCATCACAACCATACACTTAATAATGCAGTACTTTGAATCTCCTTGCAAATGTATGTGCACATGCACACACAAGTCTGCCCCATTTTTTCACGAATTCATCATAAAAACTAACACCAATTATAACTGGTATTAGGTTGATTAAAAAAAATACTCCTTTGGAAAAAAAATGTAATCCTTCAGCAGGTTGTAAGATTTCATATATATATAAAAACAAATCAAGTCTTTTTTTAAATACTGCTGTGTATCAGAACCACTTTCGTTTCTAACAAAAGAAAATAATAAGCTAAAACAACATTACTCTGGAAAAAAAAATCTGAACAGTAGCAGTTAAAGTAAGAACAAATTTCATTTCTAGAGAAAAACAAGCCCTATTACCTATACATTTGCATTCCTTCTATTGGAAGAACCTTTTCTGTTTATCTATATTCTTTTTGCTCTTCTTACATTGTAAGTTGTGAAAATAATATTGTGTTTAGAGATTGACTTGGGTGGCCATGTTTTGCTAAATCAGAGTCTTCATTTTTCCCCTTTCCAAGTAATTCTAAATCCAGGAATCATAGAATATATCAGGATTGGAAGGAATCTCAGGAGGTTATCTAGTCCAACTGCCTGCTCAAAGCAGGACCAATCCTCAGACAAATTTTTGTCCCATATCCCTAAATGGCCCTCTCAAGGATTGAACTCACAACCCTGGGTTTAGCAGGTCAATGCTCAAACCACTGAGCCATCCCCCCCTTGATAAAGGAAACTTAATCAAACATTTTATCATGCAATATTTTACATTTTTCAAGTCTCTTCTGCTCACTGGTGAATGATATCAAGTTTTTTTTTTTTTAATTAAAATGAATCTTGGCCTGTTTCTCAGACTATCAGATGAATTTTATTTGATATTTTACTGTGTAGAGGCTTCTGGCTGGGCTGCAATTCACTGTGCACTCCCATGTGGGTTTTGACTGTGCCAGTGGCTGCATTACAGAATGCTTTGAAAGCCATTCTGGAAAGCTGGCTCATTTACCGGTTGTATGTTCCCATGCATATTTTGACAATTCTGGTGACTGGTTTACTGTTTCCTTCTATATACAGCATGGCGATATTGTCTGTTCTTGTATGAACACTGGAGGTGGGTCTGTCAATTTTCCTACAACATATGGAGTTGGGCAATATTGTCGGCCTGCTTACACTGCTCCCTTGTTCTTATCATGATGATCTTATCTTTGATGATAATTTGAACAAAGACTGGCTGCTCACACCTTGTTTACAAAGAAATACACCCTGAAGATGTTCACCATATTATTCAGTGTGTGCACATGTACCCTGCCACAGTAGCAAATAATTCATACTTTGTCTCAATGTAACTTCACCTTCCCCAGAAGCCCTGAATGGATGTCCATAACATTTTTTCTGCCCCACCATGGCTCAGTCTGTATGCGGCGTTTTCGAAGATATACCAACACAAATATAACTGTCTCATTTTCATTAGCTTCTTGAGGATCTTAATTCACAGAGTGCATATGATCACCAAAAACAAATATGGGACAAAACCAAATGGGAAAACAGGGAAATTTGTCTTGTTCACAAGAAACTGTAAACAGGTTCCCACATATCATCCATCAGCTGGGTAGTGGAAATAAAATTAATCATCAGTCTGGGGTTTAGTTTTATTGACATATAAATTAGCAACATAGAGCTCTGCTCCATCCTTTAACCCAGTCTTGTCTAATGGTGGGATACCTCTCTCAGGACTGATCACCATCTCCTCTCTCTAGATACCCACTTCTACCTCTCTTATATCTGGGTACGATAATGAGAAACCTGACTTGGTGAGTTGGCCTAATCCAGTTAGCCCTTTCCCCAAAAGGATTAAAACCTGCTAAGAGGGTGGGATACTTCAGGCAAACACTCCCAGCCTGTTAGAGTAAAAATTGTCTAACAATTTCATTATTACATTCATTTTTTCAGATAAAGATGAATGGTGTAATTTATGTACTTCTGGCATTCTGCAGCCTGAAATTAGCATAAGTGGTTTCCAAAATGTCACTGATGCAGTATTTTGATCCAAAGAAGCTGGACAGTATAATTCCATGATATCTGACATCAGATCTTTACAAGAGACATCAGATGTGGCTAGTAAGGAATCACGTGAGAATTCCACCTGGAGGCATGACAAACAACAAAAGCCCACACCCACAAATTGCAATAAGATCATCAACTTAAACATTTTTTTTTTTAAACCAAGAGGCTGGTCTCTGAAATGATTTTACATAAGATTTCTAAGAAATACAACACGCCTGATTCAATATTTTCCAAAAAGCAGCTTTCCTCACTGTGTTTTCTTGGCTAGCAACCTTTGTTGATAATATTGTTATGCCTCTTTGCAATGCTATTTAAAATTCTCTTGAAGAGCAATTCTACATCTCAAAGGTAACAGTCCATAAAGTGATGCCATGGCAAGAAAGAAAGAAAGACACTACTTTAAAGTGATTGCAAATAAAGTCACTGGTTTTCTTAACAGTATTTTAAAGCTATGGAGGAAAATTATTCCTCCTTCATTATTTACCTTCTGTCTAATGGGTTATCATATGATTGGCCATCATCAACCAGAGAAGAGTGTTTACAACAGCAGCTTTATTTAGTGCAGAGGTGTCAGGATAGTTTGAACACCTTTAACATTATCTTAAGATAAAGAGAAAATCACAATCATGTGCAACTAAATTCCTTATCAAGACTTCCATCGTGGGCTGCTTTATTCATGGTGATCCGTGTTTCTTTTATTATATTATATTTAAGCCTGTTCCATGTGTCAAGTCTCACATTTCATGTGACTGACCACATCCACCTAACTATCTAAGTGGGACTGACTGGAATCTGCAGATAAGTGAATGGAGATGGCTACATAAAAGTATATTATCTCAAAACTTGTCCTGTACTGTGAGGGATATAACTGGCACATCAATGAATTATGCAGGCTATTTCGCTATTTTCTACACTACATACATTTCATAGCAATGTTTGCATTACAGGATATTTAGCTAATTTACAAAGAAAATATTTCAAATCATTCGAGTTTCTGCACTTTCCACCATCGTGTGTGTGCGTGCGCGCACGCACATGTACACATTACAGTAAACAGAAAAATCTTTGATATTTCTTATTGTTCTTTGTTGTTGAAAACATTTTCCCTTAAAAAGTTGTGCTTGCCATTTGTTATTTATTGTTGACGTTGAGCTGACTAAATTTATTTATAAATATGCCTTTATTAACTATTTTGACCACGTAGTCTGGTCAATTATATTGTTTCCCATGCCTCACCTATGCTCAACTTTATTATGAACATGGTACTTTGCACCTGCCTGCTTTTCTTTTCACATACCAGTTTGGATCTGCATACATTCTCAACAGATAAGATCCACATCACAACTCAAATGTGGAAAATCTAAAGAAAACCATACACTAACCTGTAAATCCTTTCCAAACATGACTAGCAGTACAACTTTGCATTTTCAAGTGCTTGTGCATGTTTCCTCCATATATTAAGTTTCATTCAGCTATACGGTCTCATTAACAATCCTACTAATCTGACCAAGAAGATTGTATCCATGGAACATGCAAACTTTGACTCAGATTATCCACTCAAGATTCACTTCGCAGATCACTTGGAGAGATTCACATGCATGGTTTCCATCCCCTCCCATGCAAAAGTGTGTTTCAAGAGGGAAGACTCAGCTGTCTCTATTTCACTATTATCTTGTCCTCCTGGGGGGGACACACTGCAGCTCCCACAATGAAGACTGGGCAGACTAAGGGAAGAGTGAGCATGCTACATATCTACCTCCTCCACCCTGGGCCAGAAAAGAATACTGAAAAAATATACTGCCTCCAGCTGGTCCACATACACCATAACAGCCTACTACTGCTACCAACTGAGTTGCAGAGTTATTGGATTCTATCACCACCAGTGAGTCATGGTGGTACTACTGCTACCAACTGAGTTGCAGAGTTATTGGATTCTATTTCCACCGATGAGTCATGGTGGTACTACTGCTACCAACTGAATTGCAGAGTTATTGGATTCTATTGTCACCAATGAATCATGGTGGAGCTATTCCAACTTGATTGCAAATGCCTTATATAGGGTCTATATTTGCACAGAAACAATTGAGCCATTATACTTGTTTATGTTGTGTCTTTTTCTGCTCATAAAATTGAAAAATACGTGCGCACACACTTTTTATATATATGATCACTTGCTAGTGGCAAACACAGTGAAGGCAAAAACTGTGCAGACTACTCAAAACACCTTTGCCAATATAAATATTAAAATATACCCTAATGTGCCAACCCTCCCTTCCTCACCCTGTATGACCTCCGCCAAATGTCTGCTCTTTTAAGAGGGGGGCAGCAGTTATGAAAGAAACAAACATTTTAAGTCAATAAGCAGAAAAGCAGCATAGGGACTAAAGAAAGAAAAAAGAAATTCAAAGGGGGAGAATAACAGAAAGGAAAGAATATGGGATGGGTCAAAGTACAGAAGCAAAAGGTAATAAAGAAAGCTAGAGAGGGAAATAAATAGTATTTTCAAAAAAGGGTGCAAGGAAGAAGGGTCTGATCTTGTTTCCAATTAATGGCAAACATGAGCAAAATTAGGGCCTATGAAAGCAAATAGAAAAAAGCAAGATTTTCAGCAGCCATGAACATAATAAAGCTCACACATTTAAACATGCAAGAAGCTGAAAACAGCAACTAATGTCATTGCTAGGACAGTACATTTGATGTGACCAAGTCTGCAACATGACTGGACTGTGTGGTCGGCGTTGGAAGCCCCAAGGTACTTTTTTCATAAGATGTTTTCAGAACTATACATTCAGCATTACAAACACCATTAGAAAATGTCTTGACAGTTCAAACAACCCTAAGCTACAAGCAGACTTCAGAACACAGCAGTCACTCTTTTGAATGGTCAAAAGCAGCAACATGTGAGACTACTTCTATGCACAACTTACTTTGTAATACATTAAACAAAAACAGAAAATACAAATTCATCAAATTATTTCAAAGTTTAGTTTTTGTTGAGTAAACAAATGAAGAAGGAATTTCATTTAATGTACAAATTAAAATCTGTTTTTATCTGAACAAAAATTAACCATTAACTTCTTATTCATTGTTGCATAAGTGTAATATAAATAAATAAATAAAGTAAGCCTATATAAATCTAGCCACAACTAAAAATGAAATAAAAATAAAATAAAGTGAGTTAACACTCTGATCACATCAAAAAAGCCTGGAAGCAGTAAAGAATGCTAAGATGACATTTTGCAAGTGCTAATGAACGTCTCTAAGTTTTGTTTTCTTTACACGACGGCATGGATATGAAGCTTAGGTTAGCAGTTAAGACGTATCTTTAACCAAAAGTAAGTCAAATGTCTTTTGAAGAAATAACTTTCATTCTTGCTTTACAGGCCTCCAGTGCTTAAACCCAATGCTGAGCATATAAAATTACAAGAAAGGTAGTGTGTCCCGAACATAGCAACAGCCCACAGAAGTCTTAGTTCCACAGATTAGCACTTTGAACCTGATGCAGAATTACAGCTGTCCCATATTGGAGAGCTCCCAGTTCGCTTTTTACTGTTGGGAACTTTCATTTCCTCCCCAGTGTCAGGTAAGAAGAGAAAATACATTAAATCAACCAACCAACCACTGTCAATTGTGCTAAATGCCCAATGATTGATCAGGAAAGGAATTTGATCCAGTCTGCTGCATAACAATTTTGCTGCTGTTTCTATGAATCATGCCTATTTTAAAAACAATTTAAGAATTTCTCAAAAATAAAAATTGACTCTAGAGTAGTGAGATCTAAAAGACTGCAAATCTCAACCACTCACAGTTTTCCAATAGCAACTTGACTTTCTGAAAGATCTCCCTTCTAGTTGTAGATTACCTACCTCAACTTAATGCATTTAAACTTGATGAAAAATAGGGCTTTTTATGTTCTGTCCAAATTTATATATAAAAGACATTTAAAACAACATAATTACTTTTAGAACGAAATTACAATAGGCCAAATTCATCTGTGCAACTTCTCTTAAGGGCTTATCCTTGCAGACTGTATAGTTGGCCCACAGAAGCCAACTTAAAATACTGAGAAAGAAACAGATTTTTGAAATGAATCTCCCTCATTCCTTACAGTATGTATTTATAGTGAACAAACTTAATGATAGCCTGACAAAACTGGGCATCAGTAAATTAAATAGAATTATATCAGGAGTTAAATACATAAGTCCCATGCCCAGCAAGTTATGTATGCACACTTGTGTCCACGAAAAGAAACTTTCACACTAGGACCTATATTCACTTCATTCCACCTCAAAGTTGAGTGGAAAGGAAAAATGCATATTTTAAAAAACTGGTTATGTAAAACTCCCTTGAAACTTGCTGAGTCCAATTAATCCCCACTGAAGTACACATATAAATCATATCCATTGTATATACAATATATACATAAGAGAAACACGGTGTCCAAAGTGCTATGGTCAAAGAGCCAGACCAGCACAGATATTGGGCAGAATCTGACTAGCAAAAATGGAGTTGAGAAATACTTATAATTAAGTTAGACATACATATCATTCAGTATTTCTCCTTCAAAAAGGTTAAAATAAAAAATGTTATCTGCCGATTATTTATTACTATTATTAAGATTATTTATTACCATATCATCACACCACCTTGGATTTGATTTTCAAACCTTGTTTCCACTGTTGCAATTGCAATTTTCCACCCATCATTACTTGTTCCCTTTGTTTTATGCCAGCAATGCAACACTTACCTTATGAACTGTGGGCACCATATTGTGGGACCAATTCACTTTAGGCCACAACTATGCTTGTGCATTTATAGTGAAATAGATGGAGAAATAAAATATGTTCACATTCTATATAAATACACACAATCAGAAATTAAAGTTTTTAAAAAAACATGATTGCCTTTCATTCAATTTCTGAACACACTAAACAAAGGCACAAATTAATTCCTTTTCCTTCATACAAAGCAAAGCAGCGTACATCAAGACTGAATTTTCCTAAATACAGCGGACATGTGACAATTCATGATAACATTAGCAAGCAAATTCAATTTACAAAATGTACATGAATTCTACCTTTTCTCACGTGCTTTACATTACATATTTCTATTTTACCAATATACAGAGAAAAAGACTAGTTAATGATTTAAAGTTGTGTTTAATCTAGGAAATTCCACTACATCTTTAGATGTGACTTGCATCCACATTACTGTATGTGCAACTGTTCTTATGTGCAAATTATAAAGGGGAGATACCAGGTACACATCAGATGGTCCAGATCCTCAGCTACAATCAAGTTAGGCTCAAGGTCTGGTACTGAACTGATCAACAACACAAATTAGAGAAGCCACTTTCACTAGTTGCCAACAGCCCTATGGAGTTGGGGATCACAAGAGCATTGGGGCATCCTGGCCATGGTCCCTGTGCCAGGAGCTCCTTATCACACAAATGGTACAGGACCTATGATTGGTCTCATTAACAATATTGCAAAATTAGTCTAATCCACATATTGTAATTTTTTTTCTCTCACTGTTGCTAGAAAAGCAATCACTTTGTGCTCTTGTGTATCTATGGCAACAGACAGAATCATATTTCTAAAAAGATAGCATCATGGTATAACAACAGTTTGTATTAGAAAAGAAACAGCTACAATAAGCTTTAATAATAGCGACAGTATGATTGCACAGTCAACACACACATCAAAAATCAAACCCAGTTTTGTGAAATGAGCAGCATTTTGAAGATGCAAACAGTAAGTATTTTCCCTTACGGGATTTTCTGATGCTGTATTTTAAGTCCACAAATCTGGGACAACTGTTTTCTCTGGATATCTTTTTCAAAAGAGATACAGCATTCTAAGAAACTTGCATGGGAGTCACTTTACATTCTGTTTCCAGGAATTCTCATAATTACAGCTGAGTTTTTCATCTTTCATTCATCTGCCCCCTCCCCAGTTAGTTTGGCCATCTTAAATTGTGATAATGCCCACTGAAATCTTGGCATTTTTGCAAAGCAATTTACTCCAATGGGAGGGATGTTTATGTATCCAGAATCTGCCTACTTTTAACTGGTTACCACAAAGTATTATTTTAATGAGAAAGATTCTACATCATCAAATCACATCATCTCTGTTGATCAACAACAATCAGTTCTCTATTCATACATATCCTGGAAAATTTCAAGAGTCAGAGGTGTTATCTTACTCAGCACCTGAGTACACTAGTGAGAAAGTTGTACTTTACTCCATGATTGTGCCGTTTATGTAAAGCTGCTTGGAGAAAGGGGTTCAAAAGAGAGCTGCTTAAAGTTTTATCTTTCTTTACGTGACCAAACAATATTGTGTGTGTGTGTGTGTGTCCCATAATGCCTCAAATGTACTTTAACCCTGGGCAAGAAGAGAGTGCAATCCCCATGCCCCATTGAAGATTAGTGCCTCTGACGTTGTTAAAGGAGGTAATTAGTGCCTACTGAGGGGGGATGGTTACAAGAATTGGATATCTGCCTGCTATGAACAAGAGTAAAACCAAAGATGCATTTCACCCAAGCGAACAACCTCCTATCAGCTGGTAAGGACTTTTGGCAGCCCTCAGTTTGGGTCAAATATGAACCAGTGAGACATCCTGTAGATAAAAGGGCCCATGAATCTTAAACCATTCAGTCCTACAGCAGAATAAATCAATACACATTGTAAATTACTGCCAATATTTTGAGAGGGACAATACTGACTTTTAAATGCAACAGTGAAGGGAAAACCAAGATACAATTAGGCAGAAAACATCTAATGGTGCAGAAAATTTCTGCAAATAATCACAAACAAAACCCCAGTTCTTTGTTTGTAAGTAATTGTGATGGGCTACAGAAACCATACAGAAACTTTGGCAGGGAGGTGATTAAAACCCTCACTATATAGTAAACATTGCATTCTGTGAACAAGGATGGGTGGATTAGCAAATGAACCTCACTGGCACTGGAGCTGGTATCTGACATCATCAGGGCTAAGAAATGAAGAACAAAAGGGAATAATAAAGAGGAAAGTGGGCAGGAGCTAGACAGTAACCAGGGGATGTTCTACTTGCATATTTTGGGCTTGATTCATCCCTAATATAATACCAATTAAAACAGTTACACAAGGGAGATCTGTCCCTCTATGTCCACGAAGGCTGAAGTAAGCCCTGGTTTGTACCGTTTACTTTGAATTGTATTCTGTTTGAACCTAAAATGGACAAGAAATGTTTCTTATTATTCTCTTCTTAAATAAAAGGTCTATCTTTTAAATGGATGACTTATTAACCTTTTGAACTCAGTATATAGTCCAACTACTTACCAAATGCAGGCTGAAAGATAACATTAATAAACTCCAAACATTTGGAATTTTGAATGCATATATGCTGTATTTTGACTCAGTTGGAGTTTTTCCCTCCAAATATGCATAAAGCAAAACCAGGGCATTAGAACAGCTGCAGAACAGAAGTACAGTACACTAGGAAAGAGCGAGTGTGTTGCCACAATTCCCACTGCAACCAACTATATGTGTCCACATTTCAGGACAAAATAACATTGCTAAAAAGTTAATGGTTCCAATGCATGAATAGTTTTTAATTATTAAAATAAGTTTCTTCACTAAAAATAGTGTCCCTATCTTCACAAACTGAAAAGCCATATTTAACACAAAATCTGAATGATGTATTCAAACAAAACTTAATTTTCTAATGAAGGCAAGTCCTGTCTGATTTGCAGCGGCAGCAGGAGAAAAGCAGAATTCTTTTCATCGTAATATATACTGAGAGAGCTGTTTGGGAAACCTTCAGTGTCTATTCACAATATTCCTGGCTCTACTCAATGATATTAATCACTTTAATGGGATCAAATTTCAAAGGAAATTACAGAATAATTACTGAAGACAATTTGCTGGGCCCTTTTCCCCTACATAAATATAAACCAGTCTATTATCCAAGTGATAGAACTGTATATCAGCATAACTCCAGTGCTGTCTTTCTGACTTGTATCTCTGTTGATCAAGAAATGCAGTTCAGTGCTTCATATCTTTATGGAGTCTCTAGGCAGGGGCAGATAAATAAGGGCTTCTGAATTGCTCCATCTGAAGAAGAAATCTCAAAAGACCATTTCTGAAGATTTGTTTTCTATTACAAATGCCCAGTTTAAAACATACAACGCTGCATTTTTTTTAACAGAAAATGGAATTTTATAAACTTTTTAAGTGATCATAAGCATGTGTGCTCCTCAGATAGTACAAATCAACAATAGCAGCTGTAAAGCTGGTCTGAGGGGTTTCATGGTTCCCACAGGAATGAAAAATGTGCCACACTTTTAAAGAGCAGTGGATATGCCAGGCTCACAAAGTTAAAGAAGAGTAGTAATTAAGAAGAGTAGTGATTATTTCCACCCACTTTGGACCACATATGTTTTGGAGAAGAACAGAACTAGAACAGTCTAACTGATAACTAAGTAAACAGAGCTGTGTAGGGTACGGTATATTGGGAGTGCTTTTCACTCTTCTCCAAATGTTCTTCAGTTTTCTCCAGACCTGCAGTACAATGCTCTCATGTATATATTTTCAAGGACATGAAAAGAGGGGTGATTTAAACTAGTCAGAGAACTTTTAGCCTGATGACTAGGGGAAGAACATCCCTCTGTATGTGATCAGGGCACCAGAGGCAGCAAGAGGACCCGGAGCCTAAAAGATGAGCGAAATTTCATTCTATATCCAAGTTGTCTTCGTCTGCATTCTCAGTTCATGATAGGACACAATGATAATATTAAAAGATGACAAGACAAAATACCAGACATACTTTACGTCACTCACAGGTAATGAAAAGAGATGGAAAAGAGGATTAAGAGTTTAAACATGTTCAGTTTAAACAATGAAATATAACTTCAGTATCTGGAGTATGCATCTTTGAATCATTATGAAACATTTTAATTTAAAAGGTTGATGACCCTCTTGCTATTATCACAGGAAAGTCAGAGGATAAAGATCGATTTTAGAACTAGGATTTAATTTATTTTTGGAATAATTTTTCATCCTGTACTATATCGTTGCCACCCATTCCAAGCATGAAGATGTTTCTGAATTCAAATATAAATACTTTATAGATTCCATAGAATAATTTATTTGCTTAAATTTTGACAGGTGTAAGAATAATGCAAATTCTGCTCCCAAGGGATTTAATGGAACATATTGTAATAATAAGAAAGTAAATAACAATAATAAATCTAGAGGTAGGGAATATATTTAAATTTCTGAGGAAAATAATATATTTATTCTGTAACTCGAACTATATATAGTACCATCCTTATGGCATTTTAAATCCTGATGGCATAATTATTTGACATCTTCTTGTCTCTAAATACTTACACACCACACCACAATCAATTTGAATGAAACTTTACGTGCCTTTCTGTGATGCTATTCACATTTTCCATCCTCTTCAATATATCAGAAAAGGAACTTCATGTTTAGAAAATGTGCATGTGTTAGTCTTAACATCTTAAAATACGTTAAAATCTTTGACGTGTTTGCTTAATTATAGGAAGTATATTTCAAAAACAATCTTTGGAGAAAAATACATATTAAGCCAGCTTGATGTAAAAAAAGTAAAGAACATTTGCAGCTTTCCTTTTCAACATATCACAATGCTGCTTGTATTGCTGATCTTAAATTATTTTCCTATACCATTTACATACTCATAAAATGGAGAAGCTCTACTTGCTTGCCTGTCTACACTGGTCCTTCAGATTCACCAGGAATCAAATGTTTAAAGATCAGAAGACAATTGCCAATATTTTTACCTATAAATTTTAATCAAAGGTTTATAGAACACCTGTTTTATTATAATTCTCATTTAAAATTACTTTAATTTAGATTCTTTGACACAATACTAAAAAGCAAACTGGTTTTATATAGTTTTGAAATTCAAATTAAACTCACTTTTAGTGGTGACCACAATTAATGGTCATCACTATTGATACACAAACTTGAAGAAACACAAAAGATATGACAGTCAAGAATACATCAAAGAGAAAATATTGTAAGAGTAATGGATTGCTAGAGTACCTTTCCTGGAGAGTAATTAGGTAAAATCTGTATACATGAACAAAGAAAAGTTAAAAAAAACAACAGAAATGTAGGTATTACAAAGAAATCAAATATTTATGTTATAGTTTTGTAAAACTCATTTTGCATATTAGTTTCATATTAATTAAACATGATCATTTCAAATAACTAAGGCACTGTTACAGGATGTGCTATGAACAATAAAAAGTAGGAGTCTGACACCAAACGGAATGACACTGTTATAAGGTTACCACTGCTGGACAAGTTACATTAGCTTGGAAATGTACAGTGACACAATGTAGCTTATAACATAAACAACTTTGTTTGCCCTAAATCTTTCATATAAATTGCAACCATTTTAGCTCCCCTTTTGATCATGCAGTCTCCCTGCTGAGCTTGGATTTAATTAGCTGCGGTTTATCTGAGTTGTCAGGTGAATCCTACTTTAACAAGCCGAATCAGTACGACAGACACTTCCACTAGAGAAATATTTTTCAGGGGGTGGGGGAGGGGGTCACTTCTAATCCCTTTCCAAGGTTCTTTTAAAAGTAGCATTAGTAAGTCCGTTATTCCTCTCCATTCTTAAAGTTCTAGAATTAGCTTTTGAAGTATATAAAAGATTTCAAGGTTTAGCAATCTGAAACCAAGTATGAAAAATGAATGCCTCAGTCAGGAGATCACACGTAGTATATAAAGAGAATTCATACAGAAAGTAACAAATATATTTAATGCAAACAACTACCACAATTCAGTGCCCACAGATTCAAATGCACAAGAGTTAAGAGTATGAAAATGTTAAAATTCCAATAGTCACATCAGCTTGGCCACATTGTGCCTAAACAATATTCTGTCTACTAATTGCAGTATTAAGTGCATACCATACTACACAGTGTGTGATGTGTGACTGATAACTTTTTTCCATTCCTGCCTTTTAATACTTAAGACTGTAATCTTAACATTTTATTAGACAGAATAGATATTTTCCCAGATTAGGAACCTGTTGTTCTACACAACAGCTGAAAGGCTGCCCTTGCCCCAGAATTTACAATCTAAATAGACTGAACAGACAAAAGGTAGGAGAAATGAAAAATTCTCTCAGATTTAGGCCCCATCCTGCAACCACTTATGCATGCGCTTATGGCTAAGGATGTGTATAAGGATCAGGACCTTACACAGAGGCAGAGAAAGGCTGTAGCAGAATCAGGATCTGAATTCACATCTCCTACATCCACATCCAGTGCCTTAAACACAAGACCATCCCTTCTTCGCTTCATTTAATGCATTTTTTTAAAATGATAAAATAAAAGAAAACTGTCTTTCATTAATAACAGACCAATAATTTGTTTAATAAATTAAATTGTACCTATTAGTTTTTGGAGTTCTCACCTCACTGGGAATAAAAGTGGTGAAATTCCCACCTTTCGTCTCTTCCGTTTGTTACGCTCCCATTTTAGTGCTTGAAAGAGTAAGGAAACTAAAAACAAAAGATTCTGAGTTTCCTCTATTTGTAATGGATAATGCTAAAAAAACAAAACACCACCACCAAAAATCAGGAGTGGAGTTGTGAGGAAAGAATTCAGAATACTTTTACACATCAGAGGAGTGGTAAAAGAACAAGTTTTTCTCTTTAAAGTTCACCTTTAATAGTAGAGCAGTCAATCAATTTACCTTACAACAATTCTACCTTCCCATAAGAAAAAAAATAACAAAAACAACAACATTATTTTTTCCTACCCTGTTTGTTATTGGAGTTTAATTAAACAGGTTTAGTACATATTTCAGCTAGCAACTTATTACACTATCTTAACTACTTACAGGCCCCCACCAGCATAATATCAGAGCACCTAACAATCACCTTGTGAGATACGGATACCACTTTAGAGATGGAAAATTGAAGCATGAAGAGAGTGACTTTCCCAGGTTCACACAGGAAATCTACAGTAGAGCTGGGAACATATCCCAAATTCCATGCTATCACCTTACCCACTCAACAATTGTTTCCACAATCTCCTTTGTGCAAACTGTTCCATTAACAGCCCAGTGCCTGGTCACACCAGACAAACAACATGTATAGTTTTCATAAGATTCTACTAAAATCCTAGCTGCAGGGCCAGCCCACAACATTTTGGCATCTGAGGCGGGGAGCTCAAATGACACCCCTATACCCACTCGCTTGGACAAAAACTTTGAAAAGTCTCAATTCTGCCTTCCTCCTGTTCTATTCCTCTCATGGTACTGCACTACTACCTACCCCAGTAAAAGAGAACTAACTTAAAATGCCTTGTTCAAAAATTTTAAGTAACACTTAACTTTCAAACGCCTGAAAAGCAAATGAAACCTTTCTTGTCTGAACAGTAAACACTGGCATTTGTATCTGTTTGAATAATCAAAGTGGTGCTTTCCATGCCTTCTTGGCTGCAAAGATTTGAACTGCTTCCTGAAGGTCCACAGTCTGGGCCAGCTCATGCTCTATTGAGACGGTTGCAAGGCCGACTAGCCTCTCCTGTGTCACTGTGGAGCGTAGATGTGTTTTTATTAACTTTGGCTTGGAGAAGCTACGTTCTCCACTGGCCACTGTTACAGGAAGTGTTAGAAGTATGAACAGAGCAACAAAAGCATTTGGAACGAGGGTGGTCATCTTATTTGTGCACATATATTCCAGAACATCCTTTGGAGTTGATCCTGCTGAAATGTATCTTGAAAGGGCTTTCAGTTCATCACCTAAATCACTCGCATCAATATCACGCATGTCACATGTCTCAACACTGTCTCTAGTGCCCTGCATTGCTGGTGTAGGTCTTCTTCAGGGATAGTGGGGAGTTTTGGAATATTATACAACATCCCAAATATACTGCTGTGTTCCTTGAGCTGCATGAAACATTCTTCAACTGATTGTATTGCACAGTCTAGCACCTGGTTAAAGAATTCAACTTTAAAGTGATGTTTGGGGTCTCTTACAGGATTATCCCAAGCCTCATAATCAATGTCTTCTTCTGTGATTCTTGTATTCTCGAATGGGTGGGAAAATAGCTTCAGTGTGAAGTTCCTCTGCCAACTTCTGTGCACTCCTCAGAAAGTTTTGAAATCCCTCATCTGACCGGTAAGACTATAGGTATGACTTTGCTTTGTCCAATTGTTCCATTGCTCCAGATATATATAGGTTAACACCTTAGAGTCTCTTGATTACAACATTTATTTCAAACAGTATGTCATGCCACAACATTAAGCCACACAGAAATTTGAAGTTATGTATGTTTCTGGTGATTCTATTTCCCTCTGCCACTGTTCTCCCACAAACATTATCCTCCATAATGGCAACCATGGCATCATCCATCTTCTCAATTTGGTATTTGATAGGCTTTATCGCCTTCACTTGACTTTCCCATTGTGTGGCACTCAGTGGTTTCAGTGTCAGAGAGGAGTGCCATCAATGAGTTGATGAAGAGAAAAAATACACAGATGCTTTGAACTACATTAAAAAATTCAGCAGCTTCACTAGAAGCTGACTCTGCATCACTGACCACCAAGTTCAATGAATGAGAACTGCATGGTAGAAAAAAAGCTTGAGGGATTAACTCTCAGATCAGTGTCTGCGCTCCTCTGTTCTTTCCTCTCATGTTGGCAGTATTATCGTAGCCCTGACCTCTCATGTCAGCTTTCGCAATTCCCGTATCTTTCAGCTTTTTAAGAAGCACATTTGTCATATCAGCTCCTGTAGTATCATCAATGTCAATAAATGATAGAAAATGCCCTCTGACAGTCACCATTGCAGGACATTTTCACTAGGTTCTGTTGTTGTTACAAAACGCACCATTAAAGTCAGCTGTTCCATATGGCTGATGTCAGGTGTGCAGTCCAGAATAACAGAGTAATATCGTGCTGACTTCAGATCTGCCACAATCTACTGTTTGGCTTTTGTTGCCAGTAACTGTATGATCTCATTTTGAATTGTTTTTCCAAGGTAGTGGTGTGTGTACATTTCTTGGGTGGTGACTCTTCTTAGATGCTCCTGGAGTACAGCATCAAACTCAGCCATCAGCTCCACAATTTTAAGGAAGTTTCCATTGTTTGGCACATACAGCTGATCTGAAGAGCCACGCAGTGCTAGGGTTTGGGTAGCAAGAATTCTCAGAATGCCAATGAGACTTTTTGGAATATTTTGCCAGTAAAGAGACTCTGATGCAATCTTCTTTTGATGCTGATCATCTATGGTGGTCTTTAACCTTAGTCTCATCTCAAACTCTTTCCACCTATGGAATGCTCTCTGGTGATTTGTTGCCTTCTCATGGCATGCCAGATTTCTAGCCAGATTTTTCCAGTCCTTTGTTCCTGTAGAACCCAATGTGGCTGGGACATTAGACTGGAAGAATTTGCAACGAAAACAGTATGCAGCATTCTGGGGTTTTTAATATATTAGCCATGGCCTCTCCACTTCGTCACCATTGGGGATTTCACACTAGTAATCTAGTGATTTCACTAGTAGTGATTTCCACTACATGCATCTGATGAAGTGGGTATTCATCCATGAAAGCTCATGCTCCAAAATGTCTGTTAGTCTATAAGGTGCAACAGGATTCTCTGCTGCTTTCACACTAGTAATAGATGGAAACTTCTATTTTCATTGTCTTTGGGGAACATGAAGTTTTTCACTTGCTGTGGCCCATGCAGTAAAAGAAAGTCTTTCAGGCTACTTCTCAAGTGGGTCCACAGTCCTGGATCACCTAGACATGAGGAACTAAACTTAGCAGCAGCTGTTTCTTGTGGCTCCACAACAGTCTTCTCTGATCTACACTTTTCTTCAGGAATGTGCATGGTTACATTCATGTGAGATGGAGATATTGATGCTACAGTAGGTGCCAGATCACCTGCACTCTGACTAACTGGAAGATCAGGCATCTCCTCACCACTCACATTCTCACTGGGGCCGGAAGGGTCACCGTGAACATTTATGTCTATAAAAAGAACAGGAGTACTTGTGGCACTTTAAATACCAACACATTTATTTGAGCATAAGCTTTTGTGGGCTACAACCCACTTCATCGGATGCATGCAGTGGAAAATACAGTAGGAAGATACGCGCACACACACACACACAGAGCATGAAACAATGGGTGTTACCATATACACACTAACAAGAGTGATCAGTTAAGGTGAGCTATTACCAGCAGGAGAGAAAAAAAACAAAAAACTTTGTAGTGGTAATCAAAATAGTCTATTTGCATCAGTTGACAAGAAGGTGTGAAGAACTGGGGGAGGGGAGATAAACATGGAGAAATAGTTTTACATTGTGTAATGACCCATTCACTCCCAGTCTTTATTCAACACTAATTTAATGGTGTCCATTTTGCAAATTAATTCCAATTCAGCAGTCTCTCATTGGAGTCTGTTTTTGAAGTTTATTTGTTGTAATATTGTGACTTTTAGATCTGTAATTGAGTGACCGGGGAGACTGAAGTATTCTCCGACTGATGTTTGAATGTTATAATTCTTGATGTCTGATTTGCGTCCATTTATTCTTTCACATAGAGACTGTCTGGTCTGGCCAATGTACATGGCAGAGGGGCATTGCTGGCACATGATGGCATATATCACATTGGTAGATGTGCAGGTGAACGAGCCTCTGATAATGTGGCTGATATGATTAGGTCCTATGATGGTGTCCCCTGAATAGATATGTGGACAGAGTTGGCAATAGGCTTTATTGCAAGGATAGGTTCCTGGGTTAGTGTTTTATGCTGTATGATGTGTGGTTGCTGGTGAGTATTTGCTTCAGGTTGGGGAGCTGTCTGTAAGCGAGGACTGGTCTGTCTCCCAAGGTCTGTGAGAGTGAGGGATCATATTTCAAAATAGGTTATAGATCTTTGATGATGCACTGGAGAGGTTTTAGTTGTGGGCTACAGGTGATGGCTAGTGATGTTCTCTTAATTTCTTTGTTGGGCCTTCCTGTAATAGGTGACTTCTGGATACTCTTCTGGCTCTGTCAATCTGTTTTGATGTTCCAAGTCTTGCGCATTCTATGCTGTACGATCCTAAATGGTGGCTTTAACCTTCAGCGGGCCAGAGCCTTCTTTCAACAGTATAACATGCTATGCTCATGTCTGTTCTCCTATCCATGCTCCTATGTCCTACCAGCTATTTTTCTAGCCTAGTATTGTTGCTAGACACTTTTGTAACATCAGGAGATAGGTGGAAAACTGCAGGACCCCAAAATCCACTCCTTGGGTGCAGAGTGGCAACAGCAGCAGAAAATCCTCAGGTCCAATCACACGCCAATGGGCGCCACCGCCAGCCCAACAGACCATGGTGAAGTTAGCACAGCATCTGATCTCAGGGACGGGGCACCCATGGAGCCACAGCAGCTCATCATGCCCTGTACAGCTTCCCCCGAATGAGATGGATCACTGCCTGCCCATGGGAGAGACATGCTCCCCAGCTAGGGTGACCAAATCCAGATGTCCTGATTTTATAGGGCCAGTCCCGATATTTGGGGCTTTGTCTTATATAGGTACCAATTACCCCCACCTAGGGTGAGCAGACAGCAAAGTGTGAAAAATCAGGATAGGGAGTGGGCGGGGGGGAATAGGAGCCTATATAAGAAAAAGACCCCAAAATTGGGACTGTCCCTATAAAAGTGGGACATCTGGTCACCCTACAGGTGAGTTTCCTTCCCCCATCCCTTCCCAGAGACCCCAGCAGCCAATCTCCTCCCTCAGACTGTGCTGCATTCGGCTCTCTCTAGGACCCAGCAGCCCTGCTCTTACATGCTCCACTGCTTCCCATCAGTCCGGGCTCCCAGCAGAGCGGTGCCTCCAGACCTAGTGGTGCCCTAGGCGACTGCCTATTCTGCCTATGGCTAACGACGGCTCTGCCTACTACTTCAGTTGACTGCCTGTTCTCCTTAAGTGGGTTCAGGGAAACAGAAGGAAACAGGCAGCTCCCTGAGAAGCTGGTGTTAATCTGTCCAGGCTCCTGGGGGTGCTAGAGAGGTACTCAAGAGGCTCTTCCTCCTCCCTCTCCCTGCAGCTCCTGCTGTTTTCTGTTATTCCCTCTCACGTTTTCTCCTGCCTGCCTGTTATGCCTCTTGTGCCTCTCCAGCACAGCACTCCATCCTCTCTGTGCATCTAGAGCAGAGAGAATACACATGCACCAGCAGCAGACACAATTTTCTACACTCTGGGTCCTAGTGGCACCTCCCCAGTGTCTGGCACCTGAGGCGACTGCCTCAGTTCCCCTCATGGTGCAGCCAGCCCTGCCTAGAGGCCATGAATAAACATGCAATGAAGCAGTTTGAGAGTCACTTACATTATCACTTGTTTTTTACCCTCCAAATTTAGCACATTTCTTCATACAGCATGAGCCAAATGATTAGTTTGCAGATTAATTTAATTATTATCCTTTTTGATATATTGAGACTAAAAATAATTATTTTCTTTTTTTTTAAGCTGAAAATAATGTATCCGACTGTCTCAGAACTCAAAGCAATGCAGGTATTTTCCTAAAATCTTAAAATAAATAAATAAATAATAATAATAATAAAACAATTCCACCCTGAAAGGAAGAACAAGGGACATTTCAACCCAAAAAAGGATTTTCTGATAAAGTTATGAGTACATGAGTGCAGGGAGACAACAAATATCTGAATGTAACACTACATTAATGTTCATTCTCATGAAAACTATATTTTAACATAAAATGCTTTATCAGCATATTAGAACAGAACATAAAACTCATTAAAGCTGTTCAATGTGAAAGGATAATCCAAGAGGGAAACTAGTTCTACCTAAGGATATTTAGTTTAAAGGCATGCACAACAGTAAAAAGAAGCAATACATTACGATGAAATGAATATATCATTCATGGATTTTACTCGTTTGGCTTCAAATCTAGATATACCTTTAAAGTGGCCAGTGCTCATTTTAAATTAGTAGTAACTCCAAAGTTCTTGTTCTTTTAATTTTATTCAGCATCTCTCTTCTTTAGGAGGTAGGGGAAATAAAGAGAAGCAGATTGCATATTTATGAAGCCCCTGGGACCCTAGCAGGCTTCCAATTGCCTTGTTTGTTGCAATCTGCTTGTCAAACTATTAAAAAAGTAAAATCCACACTGTATAGTGTTATCTATGCAGACTCTTAATTAAATCAAAGGGAGCTGATTGCAAGAATGAGAAATGTTACAGTTTGTCAGCTTTGTATTGTTTAGGCCAGGGGTAAGCAACCAATGGCATGCGTGCCAAAGGCAGCACGCGAGCTGATTTTCAGTGGCACTGGGGTCCTGGCCACCAGTCCAGAAGGCTCTGCATTTTAATTTAATTTTAAATGAAGCTTCTTAAACATTTTAAAAACCTTATTTACTTTACATACAACAATAGTTTAGTTATATATTATAGACATATATAAAGAGACCTTCTAAAAGCATTAAAATGTCTGACTGGCACGCGAAACCTTAAATTAGAGTGAATAAATGAAGACTCGACACAGCACTGCTGGGGGTTGCCAACCCCTGGTTTAGGCAATAAGAAGAGACAGAACAAGTGTAGTTACAGAGAGGACGTGGCACTAGACCTCCTAGATTCCCTAATCATTTCTTAAAAAGCAAACAAAAGAAACAAAAGCAAAGCTTGTGTTTAATCCCTGAATCCAAAGTTGTCAACATATGGAACATTTTGCCAGAGATAATTTTACAACTGCAGTGAATGATGAAGTTGTTTCTTTCTTTGCTGCAGTTTTTTCACCTGCTTCTAGTATTAACTCCCTAGCAATGAATTCACCAACCTGTAAAACCCATTTCAGGCCCTGTAAAATGCACTAACTTTTAGCAGGACAGGTCCATACCGCCAGTATCCTAGGAATTTATTGAGCATCTTTTTTCTTTAATTTCATATATTAAATGTTTTAAAAAATGACAACAATTGGAGAAGAAGAAACTAGTGCATCATCTAGTCTCTTTCTCGACCAGAGCAGGATCCCTCCTTACAATATAATCAAGTGATCTAACAATGGAGCTTTCACTATTTCCCTTTGGAAACTATTCCACATTCCAACAGTACTCAGTATTAGGAAGGCTTTTCTTCTATTTAGCCTGATATTTCTCCTCTGTTAAATTTAATGTATTCCTAGGTATACCTCTCCCTTTGGAAAGCTCTAACCATTTTTTTCCACCATTTCCCACAAACATATTACAGCCGGTTCATAATTATTTAGCCAAAATATACATAGTTAGCTTTTGCTCTTCACTCATCAGTTACTTTCTTCAGCTTTTAAATATTTCTTTTTCTTATATAAATGTATTTAAATTTATCTGCATTTTTCTTGAACAGAAATACCAGAAACGAAACATTTTTCTAGATGCAGTCTGCATTACCAAATAGAAAGCGGCTCCCTCATGTGGTGTATCTGCATAGTCTCACCAAAAAAACAAACAAAACAAAAAAATAAACCACCAAACCAAAACTATACCATTCACTCACTCTTCACTTTGACCTCTTATTTTGTTTGCTTATTGGGAAGGTATTGTTGGATGTACATTTCTGTGCAGTTTATTAAATGTGTAGTAATTAAATGCACAGTAATTAAATGTATAGAGAACAAATATAATTCCATTGAACATTACATCAATGTAGGTCTTGGGGTAGACATATATTAACAGGATTAACACAAAAACTCTTATCCTCACTGAAAAATAAGCCCTACAATATTGCATAAGTAGGAGATATTAAAATTCAACCTAGATAAATGACTGCCTTCCCCTTACCACTCATCCCTGCATGCCCCACACCCATCTCCCTGTCCTTCCCTATACACTCTCTCCCCAATGCATACCTCACACTTGTTCTCCTGTCTTCCCCCATACTCTCCTTCCCTGATCCCCATACCTGCCTCCTTGCTAATTGCTAAACCCCTCTCCCTATAGACCACCTCTATCTCCCTACTAAACCCTGTATTCCCTTCCCTGCCAATTTCATACTCCCCTTCTGCCCATAAGCCCCACATTGATATCCCTGCCTTCCCCTTCTCCCTCTGCATGCACCATCAACATTTTCTGGCAATACCTACATTTCCTTTCCATGCCCTGCCAGTTTGTGGTCGCTCCTCCTCTATACACCAACTGTTGCTTCCCCCAGATCCCTGTGTTCCAACATACACGCACCCAAATCCATATTCCATACTCCCAAAGTACTTTCTGATCTACTTTACATTCAAGATGACATTTGTCCCTGCACATTCCCTTCCAACTCCACCTTCTACCCACCCACACATGCCCTTCCCACCAGCAGCTGGGCCAGCAAATGAAGATGCCACTCCATAGACTACAGTGAATAACAGGTGAGTTTTAGTTTATGTTTTCAAACAATTGTAAACATTCTTTTGACTATTCATTCAGAAACAAATATGTAGGAGTGTGGCTTAAGGTAGTAGCCATTCTGTTCTGTACCTAGTTATGAAAACAACTTTGTAAGAGCATGGCGTGGTTGACAGCCATGGGGTAACAGAAAAGGAAAAAGCAGAAAGTAGAAACAAACAAAATACTTCATTTGGCCATTTTAATGCATGTGCATATCCATGCAGATGATTTCCCAACCCCAGGTCAGCGTACAGGCATCAGACTACACCACCTCCATAATCTATCTTTATACCACCTTAACTCCAAAAACCAAGAAAAAGTCAAGACCCCTTCTGAAGGTTGAAACAACAGACTGGACTTCTGCATAGATTGCTTCCGTCAACATGCATGGGCTGAAATTGTGGAAAAGAAGCGTAACTTGCCCCATAACCTCAGCTATGCTGAACACAATGCTATCAACAGCCTCAGGAACAACTCTGACATCATAATCAAAAAGGCTGACAAAGGTTGTGCTGTCGTCATCATGAATAAGTTGGAATATGAACAAGAGGCTACTAGGTAGCTCCCTAACTCCATATTCTACAGGCTATTATCCTCTGATCCCACTGAGGGTTACCAAAAGAAACTACACCGTCTGCTCAAGAAACTCCCTGAAAAAGCACAGGAACAAATCTGTACAGACATATGCCTAGAACCTCGACCAGGGGTATTCTATGTGCTTTCCAAGATCCATAAACCGGAAATCCTGGATGCCCCATCATCTCAAGCATTGGCACCCTAACAGCAGGATTGTCTGGTTATGTGGACTCCCTCCTCAGGCCCTACACAACCAGCACTCCCAGTATCTTTGAGACACCACTGACTTCCTGAGGAAATTACAGTCCATCGGTGATCTTCCAGAAAACAACATCCTGGCCACTATGGATGTAGAAGCCCTCTACACCAACATTCCACACAAAGATGGACTACAAGCCATCAGGAATAACATCCCTGATAATATCAGGGCTAACCTGGTGGCTGAACTTTGTGACTTTGTCCTCACCCACAACTATTTCACATTTGGGGACAATATATATCTTCAAGTCAGCAGCACTGCTGTGGGTACCCACATGGCCCCCCAGTATGCCAACATCTTCATGGCTGACTTAGAACAATGCTTCCTTAGCTCTTGCCCCTAGCACCCCTACTCTACTTGCGCTACGTTGATGACATCTTCATCATCTGGACCCATGGAAAAGAAGACCTCAAGGAATTCCATCATGATTTTAACAATTTCCATCCCACCATCAACCTCAGCCTAGACCAATCCACACAAGCAGTCTATTTCCTAGACACTACTGTGCTAATAAGTGATGGTCACATAAACACCACCCTATATCGGAAACCCGCTGACCGCTATACTTACCTACAGGCCTCCAGCTTCCATCCAGGACACACCACATGATCCATTGTCTACAGCCAAGCTCTATGATACAACTGTATTTGCTCCAATCCCTCAGACAGAGATAAACACCTGCAAGATCTCTATCAAGCATTCTTAAAACTACAATATCTGCCTGCTGAAGTGAAAAAACAGATTGACAGAGCCAGAAGAGTATCCAGAAGTCACCTATTACAGGAAGGCCCAACAAAGAAATTAAGAGAACATCACTAGCCATCACCTGTAGCCCACAACTAAAACCTCTCCAGTGCATCATCAAAGATCTATAACCTATTTTGAAATATGATCCCTCACTCTCACAGACCTTGGGAGACAGACCAGTCCTCGCTTACAGACAGCTCCCCAACCTGAAGCAAATACTCACCAGCAACCACACATCATACAGCATAAAACACTAACCCAGGAGCCTATCCTTGCAATAAAGCCTATTGCCAACTCTGTCCACATATCTATTCAGGGGACACCATCATAGGACCTAATCATATCAGCCACACTATCAGAGGCTCGTTCACCTGCACATCTACCAACATGATATATGCCATCATGTGCCAGCAATGCCCCACAGCCATATACATTGTCCAAACTGGACAGTCTCTATGAAAAAGAATAAATGGACATAAATGTGATATCAGAAATCATAACATTTAAAAACCAGTGGGAGAACACTTCATGCTCTCTAACCACTCAGTGACAGACTTGAAGGTAGCAATTTTACCACAAAAAAACTTCAAAAACAGACTCCAAAGAGAAACTGCTGAATTTGAATTCATATACAAATCAGATAAATTTAACTTAGGTCTGAACAGAGACTGGGAATAGTTAGGCCATTACACTAATTGAATCTATTTCACCATGTTAAGTATCCTCACATCTTCTAGGGGTCATCTTGATTATTAGTTCAAAAGTTTTTTTTTTTCTCCTGCTGATGACAGAGCATCTTGACAGATTGGCCTCTTACAGTTGATGTGGCTACTTCTACCTTTTCATGTTCTCTATATGTATAAATATCTTCTTGCTGTATGTTCCAGTCTGTGCATCCAATGAAGTGGGCCATAGTCCACAAAAGCTTATGTTCAAATAAATTTGTTAGTCTCTAAGGTGCCACAAGTACTCCTGTTCTTTTTGCGGATACAGACTAACGCGGCTGCTACTCTGAAACCAGGAAACAAATGATAGCTTGTTTCAGCCAAGAAAAATGCAAACACTTCCATCAATTTACAAAAACTCATATAAAGTTTCCCATTCCTCTGTGTGGTTGGGCAAACACTTCTTTCCATTTTGGCCCATCACAAAGTTTTCCTCCACCTCACTTTGTATCCACGCCAAATGAAGCCCTAGTTAACTTAACTGTTTATCTTAGGTAAGATCTACACTACAAAGTTTTGTCAGGATAGTTGTGTCATTCAGGGATCTGAAAAAATGTCACTCTCAGCCAACATACAGTAACTCTTCACTTAAAGTCATCCCGGTAAACGTTGTTTCGTTGTTACGTTGCTGACCAATTAGGGAACATGCTCATTTAAAGTTGTGCAATGCTCCCCTCTAACGTTTGGCAGCCGCCTGCTTTGTCCACTGCTTGCAGGAAGAGCTGGTGAGGGCTTGGAACCAGGGTGGACTGGCAGCCCCCCTATCAGCTCCCCCATAAATTGCCTGTGCAGCAGCTGCCCAGCAGGCTAGCAATTACAGGTGTCCCCCCCGCCACTGCCATGTACTGTTCCTGCCCTCTGCCTTGGAGCTGCTTTCCGAGACCCCTGCTTGCTGTGTGGGGCGGGGCGGGGGCGGGGAGGGAGAGGAGGAAAAGGAGGGCTAATGTCAGCTGCGGTCTCAGCAAGCTGATCTAATTAACAAGGCAGTGTACTTAAAGGGGAAATGCGCATCTCTCACACACACAGTGTGTGTCTCTGTCTCCCCTCCCTTCATTCCCGCTGTCTTGTAGACTGTGAGAGTTAACCCTTGAGGGCTCAGCCAATTGCTAGTTCATCATTTAGCAGAAAGGCATTCCCTGGAAAATATCCCATCCTCTGACTCCTCCACCTCAACCAAGCTTCGCAATCATCACCACTGTGTACCAGTATTAAATTGTTTGTTTTAAACTTATAGTCTGTATGTGTGTGTGTATATATATATATATATGTACACACACACACACACACTATAGTCTTTTGTCTGGTGAAAAAAACTTCCCTGGACCCTAACCCCCTCATTTACAACAATTCTTATGGGGATATTGGATTCGTTTAACATTGTTTTGCTTAAAGTCACATTTTTCAGGAACATAACTACAACATTAAGTGAGGAGTTACTGTAGTTATGTTTGCAAAAACCCCAGTGTAGATGTAGCTAAACCAAAAGAGGAGTGCTTCTGATAGCATAGGTAATATTCTTTGGGGAGGCAAGCGTTTCTGTACTGACACAAAAGCTCCTTCTGTTAGTATAAAACTATGTCTGCATTGTGGGGCTCTGTAGGCGTAACTATAGCTAAACTGTCAAAGCATTTGTACTGTAGACAAGGCCTGAGTGTATGATCTGTGCATTTCACAAGTTGTTTTTATTGTATATCTTTAATTCCTTCATTTATCCCTACAAAGCAAACAAGCACCTCTCAAACAAGACCAAGAAAACCAATTTTGAGTTAGTAAGTCAAGCCATTTTGAAGATATGATGATCTATAATGCAACAAGTTTTGTTTGCTTTTTCATTTTGTTTTTTTGCCATATACCAGAATTAACTTGTATACAATTTGCTGTCCTCTATCAGCAACTTATCTTCCCAATAGCCGCATGTGTTCTATATTATTTTCCCCAGATGTATTAACATGAACTTTTGCAGGCTGAATCTCATTTTATTATTTCCTGCTCATATTGCCACTTTCCCTACCTCCCTTTGTATTATGTCTCTGCCCTCACTGGTGTTTGCATTATACACCAATTTATCATCTGTGAATTTAATTGATGTGCTGTTTATCTTATCCTCCAGATCATTCATAAAGCTGTTAAACAAAACTGGATCTTACTCCAACCCCCGACGCACCCCACTAAAGACATTACCCTGCTAAATGTATTCCTATTTATCCTTTGCTTATGCCCTTAAGACAGTTTGTTGTCCATATTGCAGTCCTCACATCCATACACATTTAAATTTTTCATATACTTGGTGAAGCAGAGCATCAGTGCCTTACTAATAATTCTCTCTGTTGGTGTACATCTATTGCATTCCGTTCATAAAGGACTCCCTTTAATCAAGGACCATGAACTCAAGCAATGAACAAGAAATGAGGAAAAAATATAGGGATAGTAACAAAGAGATGAATGAAAAGCAAAGTGGGATGTTAACAAGAAACGAAACAAGAACACAGTGAATTACTATTTAAAATTCAAATTGGGATAAAAACATAACATTTGAAATGTCAAATATGTCTGACTTGGTTCATTACCAAGTTGCTTTCACCGAAAACTATGTAGAATGTAACTAATTAAACAGCTAACACCACACAACTGATAAGAAATTCTTGTTATTTGATGGTGTGCAGTCACAGCAGATTCCAACTCTTGGTTCTATGCTTTCTGCATATAAGAAGGGGAAAGACCTAGGTAAGGATTATATTCTTTTTCACGTGGGGGTGGGGAGGTAACACAGAGGCCAGGAAACTCCATCAGTTTCAGCTTGCCATTCTGTTGGGGAGGAAAGACTGGAAAGTGCAGTTCCCTCATACAATTCCACATAACGGACAGGGAGATGAGAGCCAAACACACATACAAGTGTCTTGAGATTCACAGTATCAGAGGGGTAGCCGTGTTAGTCTGGATCTGTAAAAGCAGCAGAGAATCCTGTGGCACCTTATAGACTAACAGACGTTTTGGAGCGTGAGCTTTTCGTGGGCGTGAATAGCCACTTCGTCAGACGCAGTAGTGGAAATTTCCAGGGGCAGGTTATATATGCTAGCAAGCAAGCTAGAGATAACGAGGTTAGTTACAATCAGGGAGGATGAGCCATGTTCTAGCAGTAGAGGTGTGAAAACCAAGGGAGGAGAAACTGGTTCTGTAATTGGCAAGCCATTCACAGTCTTTGTTTAGTCCAGAGCTGATGGTGTCAAATTTGCAATGAACTGAAGCTCGAGCAGTTTCTCTTTGAAGTCTAGTCCTGAAGTTTCTCAGCAGTTTCTCTTGAAGTCTGGATAGTTGGACTCTCTATCAGACCCTATGCACCAGCACTCCCAGCTATCTCCATGACACCACTGATGTTCCTGAGCGGAAACTACAAATGCATGGTCATCCTCCAAAAAAACACCATCCTAGCCACATGGATGTAGACGCTCTCTACACAAACATCCCACACACAGATGGAATACAAGCTGTCAGAACAGTATCCCTGATGATGCCACGCACAACTGGCTGCTGAGCTCTGTGCCTTTATACTTCACACACACACTATTTCAAGTTTGATGACAAATATATATCTCCAGATCAGTGGCACTGCTATGGACACCCTCATGGCCCCACAATACGCCAATATTTTTATGGCTGACCTTGGAACAACGCTTCCATCAGCTCTCGTCCACTCACGCCCCATTCTCTCCTACGCCTACATTGATGACATCTTCATCATCTGGACCCATGGGAAGGAGACTCTAGAAAATTGCACCACGATTTCAACAGCTTCCACCCCACCATCAATCTCAGCCTGGACCAATCTACACGGAGGTCCACTTTCTAGACACCACGGGGCAAATAAGTGATTGTCACATTAACACCACCCTATATCGAAAACTACCGACCGCTATGCCCTACCTTCATGCCTCCAGCTTCCTCCGGGGCACATCACATGATCCATTGTCTACAGCCAGCACTGAAGGTACAACTCATCTGCTCTAACCGCTCAGACAGAGACCAACACCTACAAAATCGTCCACCAAGCATTCTCAAAACTACAATACCCGCACGAGGAAATTAGGGAAACAGATCAACAGAGCCAGACGTGTACCCAGAAGCCTCCTACTGCAAGACAACCCAAGAAAGAAACCACAGACTGCACTGGCCATCACTACAGCCCCAGCTAAAACCCCTCCAAACGCATCATCAGGGATCTACAACCCATCCGGGACAATGATTCCACACTTTCACAGGCCTTGGGTGGCAGGCCAATCCTTGCCCACAGACAACCCTGCCAACCTGAAACGATTTCTCACCAGCAACTGCACACCGTACCATAGTAACTCTAGGCTTCAGGAACCAATCCATTCAACAAACCTCGATGCCAACTCTGCCCACATATCTACACCAGCGACCACCATTCACAGGACCTAACCAGATCAGCCATTACCATCACTGGTTCATTCACCTGCAACATCCACCAATGTAATATACGCCATCATATGCGGCAATGCCCTCTGCTATGTACATTGGCCAAACTGGACATTCACTACGAAAAGGATAAATGGACACAAATCAGATATCAGGAACGGCAATATACAAAAACTGTAGGAGAGCACTTCAACCTCCCTTGGCCACACTATAGCAGACCTTAAGGTGGCCATCCTGCAGCAAAAAAAACTTCAGGACCAGACTTCAAAGAGAAACTGCTGAGCTTCAGTTTCATCTGCAAATTTGACACCATCAGCTCTGGACTAAACAAAGACTGTGAATGGCTTGCCACATTACAGAACCAGTTTCTTCCTCACCTTGGTTTTCACACTCTATTGCATAGAACAGGGCCTCATCCTTTCCTGATTGAACTTAACCTCGTTATCTCTAGGCTGCTTGCTAGCATATATATACCTGCCCCTGGAAATTTCCACTACCTGCGTCTGACGAAGTGGGTATTCACCCACGAAAGCTCACGCTCCAAAACGTCTGTTAGTCTATAAGGTGCCACAGGATTCTTGAGATTCACAGCGTAATATCACATATCTTCTGACACATGCCAATGACTAGGACATTAATGCAAAGGCCCAGTGCATTTGCAGTACTCAACAGGTTCCAGACTATGCTCCCAAGGCTCCTACTTCCCTAAACTACCAAACCAGCAGTGATGTTTAATGTACGGGAGAGAATGACCATCACTTCCAACTATGTTCGCAATACATCCACTATGGAATACATATCCAAAAAAATGGAAGCAGAGGATAAAGGAAAAATGAAGACCTTGATGTGCTAATTTCCAATAGATTTTTCAACGATCTGATCTTACAGGGATGGCTTACTGGAGGGGAACCATATGCACATTAGTGTTGTGCTGTCAAGGGTAAGGTTATCCTTGCCAAAGCAAGGGGATATGGCAATTCCAGTTGCCATATCCCCTTGCCATAAACTCAATTCTTAGAGGTTAGTCCCTTTCTAATAAAACAAACGATTATAATAGTAATAAAGAACGATTGGTAAGGACAGAATAATATCTGTCTTCCAAATCTATGTGAAGGGTGGATTGGTGGATGTGACAGTACTCAACTACCACCAGAACAAGAATTACAGAGAATATTCTTTTGTAAAAGTCACAGCAGTTAAAGTAAAGGGTTCCCATTATCTCTCTACGTGGAAAATAAAAGCATTCTGCAACTGTAGGATGAAGACACAGTGCTCACTAGAATGGAAATATAGGTGTGGAAAGAAGAGTGACAGAAAGATTGACTGCTGACAGCGTAATTTTGTCACCAATTTTGAGGGAATTTGATTCCTTGGGATAACATACACTGAAGTGCCCCACACTGTTCCAAGATACTAAATTCAAACTCAGAGTATTTCTAGTCTGACCTAGAACTGGGCCAGCACTCTGAGAACAGTAAAATTTAACTGGCACAGTTCATCAGATTAGTTTAAGAAAATAATTTTGTTCAAATTCTTAATATTTGCAATGGCATTAAAAGATAGTAAAAACAGTACGCTGAAGTGGAACCGCAGACACATCAGAAAATATGCACATATCAGGAAAGGCACAGGCTTAAACTTGCCTCCGTCAGCTATGAATACCCTCCTGCCCCTTCCAAAAACTGCAACCAAGTTATTCTTATAACCCATGCAAACATCTCAAAGCACTTTAAGGTAGGTATCACCACCCTCATTTCCTAGGAGAGGAAAATTAGGTAATGAAAGAGTTTAGTGACTGCAACAAGGCCAAACAAACTAGGAGAAACTGGGACTTAGACAACAGTATCCATTATACACCAAAGGTGATTAACATAAGAAGCCAGAGCGTGCTGTTCTAGAACAAGACCTTAGAAGTGTGATCCTCATGTTCTGTATGCAGGGCCTCATATGCAGCAATGGCCCCCAACCACATTCCCATCCCCAAATTAATCATACTCCAGACTGAAATTATACAGATGCTATTGTGTTTAATCTTTTTATGCATGGTGGAAGTTAAACTCATTTAAGTCTGATTCTACAATTTAAGTGCACTCAAAAATGGACTGGACTTCAACATGGGAGTTTGACATGTGGAATGATTGTGGGCTAGGGACAAGGTCACAATGAACCAGAATTTGACCCAGATTCTCCACACAGCTGAAGCCACCAAGAACAAAGTTTTCAAACATGGGTATCTAAAGTTAGCCACTTAAATCCATGTTAAAATCATCTGTTCTGGTTTTTAGAAGTGTTGAGCTTCCACATCAACCACTGATGTCAATGATCGTATAACACTTCAAGCAGGGGGGAATCGCTGTCTGGAGGAAGAGGGTATAGCTCTTTATGGGTGGGGGGTTAGAGAATTTGGTCAGGACCTACTGTGGGCATCGTGTTATCTGCTCCTTTCTCGGGGAGCTGGGAAAGAATGTTTCCCTCACCACCAGATTGGGCCAAGGTGGAACGAGGTGTTTGGTCTTCCCCACAGCGTATTTGGGGGGTCACTCTGACAGTGAGTAGGGAAGGGAGTTAGGTTATGATGCCACAAATCATTATGTAAGTGTGGGGTGGATGTCCGGTGCAGGTACTCCATAGGGATACAGTGACCAGATAAATGGCTGGTAAAGGACTTCAGGGAAGTGTTAAAGGATTGGAATGAGGTGGGGAGGATGTTGGCGGGGGGTGGGGTGGGGTTGGTTTCAGGGTTTCTATGACTGGCATGGCAGGGAACCAACTCCCCAAATCATTTATATCCTCATTTGATGGAGGATGGGGTGGGCTAGCTGGGGACCCGGATGGAAAAAAAAGGGGCCTGGTGGAAGCCTCCAGGTAGATATTGAAATGATCATGGAGTTACCTGCACTGCACATTTTTATCTGCCTAGTAGTCCCAGACAGATAATAATAAAGTTGGGGCCTGATTAAATCCATATCCAGTGTTCTTCTTTTGGCATAGCCAGACAATGGGAGCTGCAAGCACGCAGCACACAATTGACAAATTAGGCCACATTTATTTAGGTATGTAAATAGTAATCTAAGTACCTTGCTTTAGACACCCTCAGCCAAGCATTTTGGCCTAACCCATTTAATATGCTTGTTTCATAGCTCAAAAATGTTGGTTATATGGACATAACTAAAATGAACATCTAGTAATCTGGTTTTGAAATTGGCTAGTTACCTTTATGTACCAGGTTCAAAGTAACGAGATGCTATTAACTTTAACAATAGCATGCAAATAATGGAAAATCTACCCACTATATTTTTGCTGGACCATGCCCTAAATTTTCTAAAGCAGGGGACAGTTTAGGAGGGACAAGGGGGGAGGGGAAAATGAGAGTGCTTGGAGATAAGGGTTTTAAAACCCAACCGTTTAGAAAATTAAAAAAAAAAGGGGGGTGGGATTTCTTAGTTTTAAAAATACACTAACAAACTGCAATCTTTTATTTTAAGGGAACCTTCATTTGGCTTACATTGTTATAGCTACAATTTATGGTGTTTGTTCTACCATTTAGACATCTAAGCAGTTGATTGCATTCTTAAATCAGGTGTTCAAATGATAGAATCAGAGAAATGTAGGACTGGAAGGGACCTTGATAAGTCATATAGTTCAGTCCCCTGGACTGAGGCAGGACAAACTATTATCTAGACCATTCCTGTTCTTAAAACCCTCTAGTGACAGGGATTCCACAACCTCCCTAGATAATATATTCCAGTGTTTAACTACCCTTACAGTTTGGAAGTTTTACCTACTGTCTAACCTAAATCTCTTTTCCTGTATTTTAAGCCCATTATACTTCTCCTGTCGTAAGTGGTTAAGGAGAACAATTTATCCCTCTCTTTTTTATAACAACCGTTCACATACTTGAAGACTTATAATGCGCCTCCTCTGTTTTGTCTTCTCTTCTCCAGACTAAAACAAACCCAATTTTTTTCAATGTTTCCTTCTAGGTAATGTTTTCTAGACCTTTAATCACTTTTGTTGCTCTCCTTTCTCCCATTTGTCCATGTCTTTCCCCAAAGTGTGGTGACCAGAACTGGACACAATACTCCAGCTGAGGCCTTATCAGTTCTGAATAGAGTGGAAGAATCACTTCTCGTGTCTTTCTTACAATCCTCCTGCTAATACTTCCCAGAATGATGTTTGCTTTTTTTATAACAATATTACATTGTTTACTCATATTTAGTTTGTGACACATTACAGAACCCCTTTCTTCAGTACTCCTTCCTAGGCAGTATTTCCCATTTTGTATTTGTGCAACTGATTATTTCTTCCTAAGTGCAGTACTTGGAATTTGTCCTCATTGAATTTCATCCTATTTATTACAGACCACTTCTCCAGTTTGTCAATATCATTGTGAATTCTAATCCTGTCCTCCAAAGTGCATGCAGCCCCTCCAGCATGGTATCATTTGCAATTATAAGTTCACTCTCTATGCACCTATCCGAATCATTTATGAAGATATTTAACAGAACCAAACCCAAGATGGATCCCTGCAAGACCACACTTAATAAGCCCTTCTAGCCGGATTGTGAACCATTGACAACTACTCTCTGAGTTTGGTTTTCCAATTAGTTGTGCACCCTCCTTATAGGAGGTTTATCTAGGATATATTTCTCTCATTTATTTATGATGGTCATGTGACACGATATCAAAAGCTTTACTAAAGTTGAGATATATCAGATCTATTGCTTCTCTGACATCCACAAAGCTTGTTACCCTGTCAAAGAACAATCATAAATTGGTTTGACCTGTTTTGTTCTTGACAAATCCATGTTGACTGTTACTTATCACCTTATGATCTTCTAGGTGCTTACAAATTGATTGTTTATTTGCTCCATTATCTTTCTGGATACGGAAAATAAGCCGACTTGGTCTATAATTCCTGGGTTGTTCTTATTCTCCTTTTCATAGATAGGTACTATATTTGCCCATTTCCAGTCCTTGGGTATCTCTCCCATCTTTCATGACTTCTCAAAGATAAGTGCTAATGGCTCAGAGATATCTTTACCCAGTTCCTTAAGTATTCTATTGTATATTTCATCAGGCCTTGCGAACTTGAAGACATCTAACTTGCCTAAGTAATTTTTCACTTTGTTCTTTTCCTATTTTAGTCAAAGATTCCCCTCCCATCCATTTACACAATCACAGCAAACTTTTGTCGTGAAAATTGAAATAAAAAAAGGGAATTATCACTTCACCCATTGCTATGTTTTCTGTTGTTGTTTCTTCCCCCCGCCTCCCACTGAGTAATGGGCCTACCCTATTCTTGGTCTTCCTCTTGCTTCTCATGTATTTTTAATATCTTTTCCTGTTTCACTTTATTTCCTTAGCTAGTTTAATCTCATTTTTTGCCTTAGCCCTTCCAATTTTGTCCCTACATGTTTGCATTGTTTTTTCATATCCACCCCTTGTAATTTGACCCATCTCAACTTTTTGTATGACTCTTTTTTTGAGTTTCAGGTAACTGAACATCTCCTTGTTAAGCCAGGTATTCTCTTACCATATTTTTATCTTTTGTATGGCATTGGGATAGTTTGCTCTTGTGCCCTTAATAATGTTTCTTTAAAAACAAAACAAAACCAAAAAACCCCCAAAACTGTCAACTCTCCTGAACTCCATTTTCCCTTACACTTGCTTCCCCATGGCATCCTTACTTCCCAATTCTCTGAGTATGTTAAATCTACCTTCTTGAAGTCCTATGTCTTTATTCTACTGTAATGGTAGGCTCTGCATATTTATAGGTGCAGAAGTTTGGACCCAATTAATTGTAGATGCAAAATTATACAGTTAAGAAAGATGACACTGAATACATGGCCCAAGGCATATATTTTAACCACTTTACTGCAATCAAACAATATACCAATTCTATGCACGTACTATCTTGTGGAATTTACTAAGTTTATCCTAGCACTTTAAACTTGGCTCATATCTGTTTACTTTGTCGCACAAGCTAAATTGATACTAGCCAGGTTAAAACCTATCTGAATGCCTACACACAAAGTTACACAAGTTTAAGTAATCTAGTTTAAACACTTTAAATTAAACCAGTGCAATTTTGTGTGTAAACTTGCCCTTAGTTACAGTACCTTGCCAAAACTACATAAAGAGTGCACAAAGCATATTTATCTTTTACTATTACTCCTGAACTTTGTTTTCAGAAACAATTCTTCAGAGTCCAAATTAAGTGTTTGTATGAGTTAAAGAAACTCACTGCTCACTAACAGAGAGAAGAACATGCCCTATTTTCTTTGGCCTGTCATTATTCTTAATGAGAACACAGACATAAAATGATAAAGGTCTGGTTACTGCAGGGATCTGGTGTTCATATTGTGATGGGGCAAGGCCAGATGGCTACAGTAAAGTACTGAGAAACAGGCATGTTAGCCCCAGGCTAAACAAATTCCTAGGACCATGGTAACCAAATGGCAGTTGCTCCAGGTTAATCAAGGCACCTGGAGCCAATTAAGACCTTTCTAGAAGGCAGTAGATATAGCTACTTTAATTAGAACATCTGCAGCCAATCAGGGCAGGCTAATCAGGGCACCTGGGTTTAAAAAGGAGCTCACCCCAGTCAGGCAGGGAGGAGCCAGAGGACAAGGAGTGTGAGTGAGGAGCAAGAAGGCAATGAGCTGAGAGTGAGTTTACTGCTGGAGGATTTAGGAGACAAGCATTATCAGACATCAGGAGGAAGATCCTGTGGTGAGGATAAAGAAGGTGTTTGGAGGAGGCCATGGGGAAGTAGCCCAGGGAGTTGTAGCTGTCATGCAGCTGTTACAGGAGGTACTATAGACAGCTGCTATCCACAGGGCCCTGGGCTGGAACCCGGAGTAGAGGGCGGGCCCGGGTTCCCCCCAAACCTCCCAACTCCTGATCAGACACAGGAGGAGTTGACCCAGACTGTGGGGAAGATCACGGAGGTGAGCAAATCTGCCAAGAAGCGCAGGACCCACCAAGGTAGAGGAGGAACTTTGTCACAACATGCAGATTTTAAGTACTGCATAAATAGGTTAATTAAAAGGAACACTTTACTGGATTAAAATGCTATGCTGAAGGCATACAGTAAAGCCATAAATGGCAGATGGCACAGCTGAGCAACATTTGCTGAAAGTTCTAACTAGGACCCCGCTGGTGAACTCATTAGAATCCCTCGACAGTACTTGTTTCTGAGAACACTGAAATCTTTTCATATTTTTAAGGCATACAAAGTCCAGTGGAACAGTCAATAATTGACTAGTTAATTCTAGGAAAAGTCCAAGAGTCAGTTTCCTGTGTAGCATAATCAATTCTTTTACATGTGCATTTTTCATAAGAACATAACTGCCAAACTGGGGCAGACCAGTGGTTCATATACCTCAGTGACCCAGATCACTTGTTGGAGACCTAAAATTTAAAAAGCTTACCCTGGAAAATTAGCTGTACATTTCAACCCTCAAACAGCCAACTCTTTATTATGCCACAGGATACTTCACCATAAAAATGGATGCATAAACACGTGTTGTGCTTTGGAAAATCAGAGATCAAATTTAATATACACTGTTTTGGCCAAATAAATTCTTCCACAATTTCTGCCAAATGTATTGAAATCCAGATATTTTACTTAAGAGGCAAAACATAAAATCTATTTCAGTTGTAACATCTATATTTGTTTAAAAATATATTCTAGTTTAAAAATGGCTTTAAAAGCTGGTTACACACCATATTGTGGCACTTTGAATAAAATGTTGTACAAAAATGTAGAATTATGTTAAAGAAGAGAATTTGGTAGATCCCCCTCATCTTCTCTCATTCATAAATTATTCTCCTCCTGCTCTAATTTCCCCACTATTACTTCATTTATATTCCTATAAAATGGCAATGTACAATCCAGCAAGAACACAGTCTATAGTATTTGAAGCCTACTCAATGTCAAATGTCCAATGGGAAACTCAATTATTTAAACACAGACGGTGTATCCATTTATTTTAAAATATTCTAATTTACTGTCAAACTTACACCCACAAAGGCAAGAAAAATCAGAATTAAACATAAAACTAGGATCATACCGCACAAACAGAACTTATACTTAATCCCTAATGCCTGATGAAAAACATTAAAATTGACCTGCAAAGAAATGAAAAGGTGTTCATGTGTATGGGTGGATGAAGAATCAAAACTTTTTTTTTTTTTGATACCTCCACCCCCAAATTAAAACACACTAAATATATCAGTTCTTGAATTCTCTACTTCTGCTGGAGGACTACAGAACTAAGGGGAATATGAAATCACAAAAAAACAAGGAGCCTTGACAGAAGCAAGAACAGATGAGCAACAAATGTTTTTGATGTTCTTTTGTTTTTTTGTTGTTGTCTGTGTTTAAACTTTGTTTTGCTGATTTATGTTGACACTTATTTAATTCAAACTCCGGCAAACATTTGAGAGAAAAACATCTCTGTTAAATATTTGAACACTCTTAGCCTTTTTACTGCAGTCAGAGAAACCTCCCAGTCCAATTCTCAAAAGAATTCTCCAGCAAAATGAGGGAATATGTTCATAATATTTCCTGGGGAGCAAGGGAATGATTACCACCCCCTTTCCTCCGAACACTCACAAACTTTCATGCCTCATTATAGATTATAAAGAAGTAAAAACAGAAGTCACATTTTCCCCCTTTACAGGTCACCTCTTTATGAATTAATCCTCTTTATAGCTCTATACAGGAAATAATAATCATTATCCCTATTATATAGATTGAAAATTGCAGAGGAGGGATGAAGAGACTTGGCCAATGTTAATTAAACAAGGTATCACAACGTGTAAGTGTGTACAGTTAATATTGTGCATTCTGGGCATGATGCTGATCTTATATCAGCAAAAAATATGAAGAAAATCTATTGAGGTTAGACAATCCAGACTCAATCTCTCAGACATTACTTTATCATTTCAAAACTTGGGTGATTACCTGTCCAAGTTTAAAAGTGAGTTTAGTTGCAACACACATGCAGAGCAAAGCACACAAATTAATGCAATTACCACAATTTTAGAAACTTGTAATTCAATGGTCTGAACATACAATAAAAAATTACATTGCTTGGCCCCCCCCCCCTTTTTTTTAATAAAGAAGTTTAATATCTGAAATGCCTGCAGACAACAGGGTTCCTTTCAAAACAGGAACCCACAATGGCTCTATTTAATTTTGATTTGAAAAGCCTGACACAGCTTTTTTTATAGCTTTTGATTAAAACTGTTTAAATAAAAAAGTAAATGTGTGACATGGCAGTGGAGATCTACATAAACAAGTGAGGGGTAGAAAACAGTGTTTGGAGATTTGGTTTGAATAAGAATCCAAAGTTGTGAGAAACTCTTTGGTAGAGAAATTTTGCTGGAAAATTTTAAGACAAAAACTCTCGCAATGTAATCAGCAGTTACTATTTTCAGGCAGTCATTACACGAGAATTAATGTAAAAAAAAAATTAAATGACACTTGAGTATTTCTGTTTCCCATTCGGAAAGCAAAAAAATACAGAGATGTCAAACATTCTGTACTGCAGAAGTCTGGGTTTGATCTGGCTTAACCTGACTTTGGGTTCTTCCTTGTTTTATCCAAACCCCTTCACCAAAATGTAAGGTAAATGTGCCAATGGAAGGAGTGCTTAAAAAGTATATATTATTTTTTTTCCATATATAAATATATATAATTTTTAAGCACTCCTTCCATTGGTACATTTACCTTACATTTTGGTGAAAGTTTTAATTAGGCAATTTTAAAAAGCAAAGTGCAGCTAAACATTACAAAGGACAAAAAAGAAATCCTTCAAAAAGTGGACACATGGACAAATAGCTAAGGAGTGCAGAAGAATACTGTCAGGGTAGTTTTATTTTTGAAAATGACACATTATGAGCAGATGACATTTAAGTTGCTTACATTTCTAACCTGCAATTTTTAATTTTATATTTAACCTTTAAATAAGTTATTTACAGGCAAGATGACTTTTTTAGCCAGGGCTCTAATATCTCATGTATTTTAGCAACATTTTGTTTTACTGCTGTTTTCACTCCCTTGTGTTTTGCATCTTAGTTATTTGAGGTTTTCGTAAACTGATTGATGCATCTTACTTCTTTTTTTCTGATAGGCAGTAGTTCTTTTTCAATTTAGTAGGTGTCATCCTCCCCACCCCTTGTTTAGCAATTTGTTGTTTTAATTATTTTTCTACACAACTGTAAACAGGTTACATCCCCATTAGTATACCTGGAAGCAGCTAAACCATTCAAAAATCCCTATTTTCTTTTTAGTGATTTTGACTAAATTATTCATAGTCCAGTAATTCAAATCAGATTGTTACTCTGCCTGCAGCAGACAGCACAACTGATCTTCTACAGACACATTCATTGGAAAGGGTCCATTTTTTCAGAATGGCTGTAAGGAGGGAGGGGATGGAGGGGAAGCATGTAGTGGTGGAAGTTATCACCTGACCTTCCCTTTGCATAATTAGGTTTTTTTTTTTTTTTTACCCTAAGGGTTTCACCAGTGTGACCGGACTGAGATATGCTGCCATAACTGGGTTTCATTATCAACGCAAGCATTCTCTTCTTTAACACTTAAACATTCTTATTAACACTTTCAAACATTTCCATAGCCCCCAACTGCTAATTCCCTCTGAACTCTGCAGTGTTAATATGTGCAAAAGACACTTTTAAGGCCTTTTTTCCCCCTCTTAAATTGCATGCTTATATCCTTTTGGCGGCTTTAACCTTTTATTTTTTTGCACTTATTTTTTAACTTAGTACACCTTGCCTGTAAAGCTGCACTGACCAAATACAAGCCTTCATGGATGGCTGCTTTTTACTTTGAATTTTTTTTCAAATAGGTAACATATGTTGGTTTCTCCCTAAACTTCCAGGAATTTTTTCCATTTAGTTTGTTTCCTCCTCTACAACTTGTATTTGCTTTTTATTGTTTTTATAGTCACCTCTAAAAGATGGCACATTTTGTTTGTAATATTTTAGCCATCAAAAATAATCCTTGCAAAACTGCTCCCTTGATTTGGACTCTCTGCAGTGGGGGAGGTTGCGGGGGAGGGTGACACAACAACTAGATACTACTTTTTCCATGGAGGCCAATAGGTTCTATTTTTTGAAAAATTCAGTCCTTCAACAGACCTCTGCTGTGCTCTCCAAGCATTCTTTCCCTCCCCTGCACTCTCTGGAGCTCCTTTTTCACCCGGTCTCAGTCTCCTCCTAATATTTCTCTGAGGAGTCCATCAGATCCACCTTTATATTTAACCTACTTCTCCAGCATGGTACTAATTTCTTCTCATTTAAATCCTTAAACACTTGCAATTTCGCTTAATGCTATATTGTGATCCTCAAATTAAGGGATATATATGTTACCTGCTCCAGATGAGTGGATCTGAAATATGGCACCAGTATGTTGGTATACCTTTTCAAACCTTACCCACTTATTATATACTGGGGTGGCTTCTGAGACCTTATTCACCTACTTTCTAAGAACTCAGCTCAACTCCGAACTTGTCACTGAGGTTTCTTTATTGGCATACAATCAAACTACACTTGAGTTGATTACGATTAAGTGTAAGGGGGGCATACAATGCATACCAGAGGAGATAGCAAACAGGAGCATCCAACAGGGGAGTTTTGTGATGTCTTCACCGCTGAGGATGTGAGGGAAATTCCCAAACCTGAGCCATCCTTTTTAGGTGACAAATCTGAGGAACTGTCCCATGACTGAGGTGTTATTAGAGGAGGTTTTGGAACAAATTGATAAATTAAACAGTAATAAGTCACCAGGACCAGATGGAATTCACTGAAGAGTTCTGAAGGAATTCAAATGTGAAATTGCAGAACTATTAACAGTAGTCTGTAAGCTATCATTTAAATCAAATTCTGTAAAAATGACTGGAGGATAGCTAATGTGACACCATTTTTGAAAAAGGGCACAAGATGTGATCCCAGCAATTACAGGCCAGAAAACCTGATTTCAGTGTCGGACAAACTGGTTGAAACTATAGTAAAGAACAAAACTGTCAGACACATAAATGAACATAATTTATTGGGGAAGAGTCAACACGGTTTTTGTAAAGGTAAATCATGCCTCGCCAGAAGCTGGGAACGAGGGACAGGGAATGGATCACTTGCTGATTACCTGTTCTGTTAATTCCCTCTGCGGCACCTGGCATTGGAAACTGTCGGAAGACAGGATACTGGGCTAGGATGGACCTTTAGTCTGATCCTGTATGGACGTTCTTATTCCACACATCAAAGTTACACAGTAATGTCTTCCTTTATATATATTTACACATTACCTTGCATTTACTATAAATTGCATCAAACGTTTTGTAGAAACCAGTATCTGTAGAGCATGCTCAGTTCACACACTGTTCATGTACACCTTTATGTTCACAATTTATCTTACACATTATCCTCTTTTCCATTGAAAATGGTTCCTTTGTGGTTCCGCCTTATCTTAGCTAGTACAGACATTCTCTTCTAGACTACTGACCCATTTACCTCCCCAATTCTGTCTCCCAAGAAGTGAGGCTTCCCCCAAGTCTAATTACTCACATCAAATCAGGCCTACAAATAGCACAAGGATGTAGGGATACAATTAGAAAGGCTAAGGCACAAAATGAGTTACACCTAGCAAGGGACATAAAAGGCAATAAAAAGAGGTTCACATTAGGAGCAAGAGAAAGATGAAGGAAAGTGTAGGTCCTCTACTTAGTGGGTAAGGAAAGCTAATAACTGATTATATCAAGAAACCTGAAGTGTTTAATGCTTATTTAGATTGAGTCTTTGCTAAATAAGTTAATGGTTATCAGATATTCAACACAAATAATATTAATAATAAGGGGGAAGGAGCAAGCCAAACAGAGAAAGAACAGGTTAAAGAACAGTTAGATAAATTAGAGGTATTCAACTCAGCAGAGCTAAGTTATCTAAGGAACTAGCTGAAGCAATCTTGCAATCAATAGCAATTATCTTTGAGAACTCATAGAGGATGAGTAAGGTTCCAGAAGACTTCAGAAGGGCAAACATAGTACCTATTTTTAAAAACAGGAACAAAGACGACCTGAGGAATTATAGACCAGTTAGCCTAATTTGCCTGGAAAGATCTTGGAAAAATTACTCAGCAATGAATTTGTAAGCACCTAAGGAGTGGTTTTCAAACTGCGGGTCACGAACCAGTACTGGGTCACGGAATGTAAGGCACTGGGTTGCGGCGGCTCTGGTCAGCACCACCAACCGGGATGCTAAAAGTCCTGTTGGTGGTGCTGCCTGAGTAAGGGCAGCTAGTCTCTACCTGTTCTGACATCATACTGTCTCCTGGAAGCAGCCGGCAGCAGGTGTAGCTCCTAGGCTGGGAGACCACGGGGCTCCCCACGCTGACCCCACCCTGAACACCGGCTCCCAGTCAATGGGAACTGGGGGGGGTGCCTATGTGCCTCCATCTAGGAGCCAAACCTGCTGCTGGCCACTTCCAGGGCACAGCACAGTCCACGATGCCAGGACAGGCAGAGAGCCTGCCTTAGCACTCCCACTGCGCCACTGACTGGGAGCCACCCATTGTAAGCTCTCACCCCAATCCTCCGCCCCAGCCCTGAGCCCCAAACACTTCATCCCCAGCCCCACCCCGGAGCCTGCACTCCAGCCCAGAGCCCTGACTCCCTGCAGCAACTCAATCCCCTGCCTCAGACCTGAGCCTCCCCAAACCCGGTGCCCCCTCCTGCACCCCAAACCCCTCATCCCTGGCCCCAGCCCAGAGCCTGCACCTCCAGCCCAGAGACCTTGCCACCTCCCATACCCCAACCCTCTGCCCCAGCCCTGAGCACCTCCCACACCTCAAACCCCTCATCCCTAGCTCCACTGGGTAACAGGCATCAACAAGGAGGGATAGCTCAGTGGTTTGAACATTGGCCTGCTAAATCCAGGGTTGTGAGCTCAGATCCTTGAGGGGGCCACTTAGGGATCTGGGGCAAAAAACAGTACTTGGTCCTGCTAGTGAAGGCAGAGGACTGGACTCAATGACCTTTCAAGGTCCCTTCCTGTTCTAGGAGACAGGATATCTCCAATTTTCTTCAACTGGGTCACCAGAAAAAAAGTATGAAAACTACTGACCTAAAGAATAAGATGGTTATAAGGAACAGCCAGCATGGATTTGTCAAGTACAAATCATACCAAACCAACCCAATTTTCTTCTTTGACAGGGTAACTGACCCACACGGTAGTGTCTGTGTGGGGAGGGGGAGTAGTAGATGAGATGTATCTTGCTTTTGACAATAGTACATGACACTCAAGCAAACTAGGAAAATGCAATTACTATAATGTGGAGGCACAACTGGTTGCAAGAGTAGTTATCAAGGGTTCACTGTACAACTAGGAGGGTGTATTAACTGAGGTTCCACAGGAACCAGTCCTGGGTCTGGTACCATTCTATATATTCATTATTGATTTTGATTATGGAATGAAGATTATGCGTACAAAATTTGCAAAAGACACTAACCTGGGAACAGGTGCAAGCATTTTTGGAGAACAGGGATTCAAATTCAAAACAAAAAATTGGAGAATTGGTCTGAATACAACAAGATGAAATTCAGTGAAGACATGTGCAAAGTATTTCATTTAGGAAGGAAAAAAATAAATGCAGAACGACAAAATGGGAATAACTGGCTAGGTAGTAATGCTGAAGATGATTTGTGATAATGAATCACAAATGGAATACAAATCAACAATGTGATGCAGTTGCTAAAAAGGCTAATATCAATATCAAAAGCAATGGGAGGTAAATGTCCTGTTCGACTCAGTATTGGTGAGGCCCCAACTTGATACTGTCTCCAGTTCTCGGCACCACATTCCAGGAAAGATGTGGATAAGCTGGAGAGAGTCCAGAGGAGAGCAACAAAAACAAGAAAAGGTTTAGAAAACCTGGCCTATGAGGAAAGGATTAAAAAAAAATGACTATGTTTAGTCTTGAGAAAAGAAGACTGAGGAGGGACCTGATCAGAACTGTTATAAAGAGGAAACCGATCAATTGTTCTCAGTGTTCATGATAAGAAGTAATGGGCTGAATCTGCAGCAAGGGAGGTTTAGGTTAGAAAAAGCTATCCTATACAGTTAATCTTTGGAATGGACTTCCAAGGGAGGCTGTGAAATCCCTATAATGGAAATTTTTAAGAGCAGATTGGATAAACACCTGTCAGGGATGGTCTAGATTTACTTGGTCCTGCCTCAACACAAGGGGTGGGACTTAATGGCTTCTTGGGTCCTTACCAGCTACATTTCTAAGATTACTGCTCTAGTATGTTCCCTTTGGACTATTTAAGAGGTTTAAGAGGACACCAACTTAAAAATAATAATAATAAAAAGTTTATTCTGAAGTGCTTTGGTTTACTTTATGCTTTCTGTATTTCCAGTTTCATTGTTTCTCTTGTATAGTCAGTCAGGTTCCCCTATTACGTGTGTGGGTCTTCCTCAAGCAACAGTAAGGTGAAGGGGGAAGGAGGAATATGTTTATAAAGCTATAAAAATTGGCAGGGGTCTTGAGGAATGGGTAGGTGTAATATAGAACATGTAACTTTTTTTTTTTTAAATTGACTAGATCTCAAGTTGACAGTCTCTCTTTTCTTGGAAGAAATGTGAGAATTTACCTCACATCACCAAAGCTTTCCATTGCTTTTCCTCTATGCCCAGCTTATCTCCATGTGCCTCCTATTGGACAACAGAATCTCCTCTCAGACATGCTTCACCCAAATAATGAGTTAGCAGTGTCGCATACTTTTTCTAAACTTGAATAATTTTAAATTCACTCAATCACTGTGATTCTTCTCCCTGATAAACAGCTATTAAAGCAGGTATTGCTGTGTCTCAGGAACAATTTGAAGTGCGTTGGTTTCCTCGATTGTAACACCTCTTTCTGTTTCCGCTACTGTCTGAAATCTTTTATCTATTACTTATGTCCTCATCTACTCTACTTCTCATTCACTCATCATGAGATGGGTATTTTATTTTATTTACTTGCACATGGAGTTCTCAGGGAATCTCAATACTGCATTACCACCAGTGACTTGGCTTTTTCTTTGTGGCATTACATACCGTTCTCTCTCAAGCTCCAAATTCTAGACTGAAGCCACATCTACACAGTAGATACAACATATTTTAAAAAACCTTTTGCCTACCCATGTCTATAACCTATGTAGTTACTAGAAGAGATGGATGAGATTCAATGCTGTGCCGCCAAGAGCTGCAGCACAGAACTTGCCACCCAAGGGACCAGGGGGCTAAGGTGGCTTTAAGACACCTTTATGCCATCCTGATACTGGGCTGGAGAGAGCCCCAGTGTAATTTAGGGAAGGCCTTCACTATCTGCCAGATCGGCGGGTAGTGATCAATCTATCTGGGGTCGATTGATCATGTCTAGTGTAGACGCGAAAAAATTGATCCCCGATCGCACTCCCTGTCAACTCCGGAACTCCAACTGGTGTGAGGCGGAAGCGGAGTCAACAGGGGAGTGGCAGCTATCGATTCGCCTCCGTTCTCATGGCCAGGTAAATTGACCTAAGATATGCTGACTTCAGCAACGCTATTCGCATAGTTCAAGTTGCGTATCTTAGATCGACCCCCCAGCTAGTCTAGAGCTGGGCTTAGGCAGTCAAGGTAGCTGAAGTTACAGCAACATGAAGAGGTTGGAGCAAAAATGAAGCTCTTATTGTATGTTTTTAGGCTACCTGGACATCTAGGCAAGTAGATGATTTGGAATATGGTTTTAACAGGATTAAGTCCTGGCCCCAAGAATGACCACAAAACACACTGTATCATGCTAGAACATGGTTATGGAAAATACCAACATTAACAACCGGTCTTAAACAACTACTGTTAAATGTATGTTGATTTATGTGTGGCTCAACTGGCAACTAGCTTATTACTGTTTTCACATACAACATACAGAAAACTCAGCCTCAATATTATTGTTTGCTACCTATAATTCGGTATGTACATTCATATACACGTATAACATATCACACCCCCAAACAATTCTCTTCTCAGAGGATCATCATACCACAATTGCATTTCAAAAACATATATACTATGTCTAAACTGATACCAAAATAAAAGAGAGGTGCTTTCATATGCAACTGAATATTTTAGGGTCCTCCAGCTGCCAGCAACTTCAGTGCTTTTTCACTTTTAAATGAATTAATACACAAATTAAAACAATATGGAAAAAGAGCTTTATTGTGGGCTTACTGATTAGGGGAGAAAAATGTGGTTAATTAGTAAAGTCTGACATCTGTTGTCTCTTACTACAAGATGGAATCGTTCTCTGACATTCTGAATGAGATAGTTCTTCTAATCCATTTTATAACATATATAAAGAACAAAATCCATAGGGAATATAGAACGTTAAAGGATTTGGTTGGGTTGACTGAAAAATGAGGCGAGAAAGATGGAAAAGGATATCAGTATTTTCTTTATCTTTTTCTTCTGTAACAAATGAGGTTTAAATCTTTGTTCTTAGACACTGTCACATGACCTGTAAAATTTCTAGCTCAAGTTTCACTTTCTTAAGAAATTCAATTTGTGCCTATGTTAGCATAAACAAAAATCAAAATAGAGATGTAGAGTGTATAAAAATCAGGGCACCACAAGCTATTATAATTTTATAGATTCTTACAAGCCACTGATGGGTCGGGACATTTTGTTTACCTGGAACATTCACAGGCACGGAGCCTCTCAGCTCCAAGTGGTCACAGTTTGCCATTCCCAGACAATGGGAGCTGAGGGGCTCTATGCCTGCAGACGCTACAAGTAAACAAAACAACAATGTACTAGATATTCAACGATTCCATAGACTTTAAAATCATAAAATTTTGGTGTAGACCTGTTTATAAGCCGACCCCCACTCTTTGATGCATCATTTCTTTATCAATAATATTCAGTTTATGAACGAGTACATACAGTAATTTGAATGATTTATCTTCATCTTTAAAATACTCAGTTGCCCACTGTTCTCAGTAGTTTACAGCATTTAAAAAAATTGGAATGCCATTCTTATTTTATATATATAATAATATATAATAACCGTATGTCTGTATGTGTGTGTGTGTGTGTATATATATACTTATGTATGTATGTTTTTAAATGACCATATTATGGCATTTTTGTAGTCCTGGAACTACTTTGTGCTCCACTTCTGTATTAGCTCTATATTTTTTGTCAGTTATGTTTTAAAGTACATCTTGTGTATAAATTATAAATGCCTCCTATTTAACCAAGCAGGAGATGAGAATTAAGAGGGTTTCAGAAAGGTTATTACTGAACTATTAAGAACCATACAGTAATTTCTTTGTGCAATAATATCGCTTTAGAAAACAACGCTATTGTGAATGTACTTGGATTGGTATATTTACAATTTACAATATTTTAAAACAATAATCTGGAATTGATTTCTATATCAGCTGGAGTTCTGTATGGCTTTGGAAATGATCTCTCTGAGCCATAAAAGTAATATTTCCATTGTTTGTTATTACCTAGTTATTTTTAACTATTTCTAAAGAACTTATCTCAATAGCAGCATCTAGGCAATATAGTGGACATTCTTCACAGCACTAACTCTTTTAATGGCACAGTCATGAATAGCAAGGTACTACTACAACAAAGAAAACATGCCCACAATCATAAAATATAATCTAGAAATTATAATTTACAAACTCAGAGGCTGATCAGATATATTAAATAACATACGGGATTGTATGTGGAGAATTGCTATGCTCTCCAGTACATGATAAAAGGCAAAGCCCAAGCAGAATGATACTCCCACTCTACTGTGATTTTATTCTCAAATATATCATAATCATCTGTCTTTCATAATGTATCTGCATTTTAAATGCATACTATTTTAGCCAGTCATGTGAAAGTGGGGAGGAAAAGAACTAGTGTTACTTTAGCCCAACTCTGGTAGACTTCAATTACCCTGGTGCTTTGTCAGCTACTCCCACATATGATAGATATGACACAATACACTGATAGGAAATTCTATATCAACTAATGCACAGAAAAAAGTGTATGTTAATGGAGGTTATTTATGTGTAATTGGAGGTTCTCTGAGATGTGTGGTTCCTATCTATATTCCACACATGGGATATGGATGTGCACCATGCACCTAAGTCTGGAATTTTTGCAAACAGAGCTCTTTGGACAGCACATGCTCTGTAGCTCTCTCCTAGTGCTCTCAACAGATGGCATAAAGAGAGGGGCAGCGGGGATGCCAGATTGTTAGTAACAAAGGATAACACAGTTCGAGATTCAGTTAAGGAGTCTCTGCATCAACATAAGTTGAACTCTTGATCACTCTCTCACAGAAACAATATAAGAGTCTTTCTAACGTCCTTTGTTCTTTGTAGATAAAGGCCAAATCCTTCTGGATGTCCAGAAAATGCAGTCTTCTCTCCTCTTCTGAGGCATGCAGTTTAGGAAAAAATACAGGTAAGCGGATGACCTGACTCGTGAAACTCTGAAGCTACCTTGGATATGAATCTCAAGAGGAAGTGTAGTGAGACCTTTTCTTAAAGATGGGCCCGCTTTAAGCACTGCTAGTTCACTTATTCTTCTGGCCAACATTATAGCTATCAGAAAGGCCACCTTCATGGACAGATGGGTCATAGAGCATGTGGCCAGCAGCTCAAAGGGAATCTTAGATACCATGGAACAAAACAAAGGCCTCACTGAGGTGCAAACATAACCACAGGCAAAAAGGGTCTGAGAATCCCCTTCAAATGTCTAGTTGGGACAGGATGCACAAAGATGGTATGTTTATCCACTGGAGGATACAAAGTGCTGACTGCTGGTAATTATAGCTGCAGGGAACTGAATACAAGACCCAAAGACTTAAGGATAAGTAGCTAATGTAAGTTATCAGGGATTCCAGTGGAGTCCAAAGAAAAATAGTGTTGATGAGCCCAAGTGGAGAAATGCTTCCATTTAGCTGAGAAACATCTTCTTGTAGAATCTCTTCTACTTTGTCCCCTGTTGGAACATGAGCACTCTATCTCCCATGCCCTCCAAAACCAAGCTCTGAATTGCAGTGGCCCCAAATTGGATTGTGAAACCATGCACCTGTGTTGCTTCAGAAGGTCCAGCAATGTGGGGCTGATCACTGATGGTTGCACTGAGAGCTTCAACAGACTTGTGAAGCAAAACAGCCTTAATCAGTTGTGTGCATGAGGATGAGTCAAGTTCTGTCTTGGCAAATATTCCATTGAACCTGTATTATCAAAGGAATTAGAGGGAAAGCACAACCCAGGCGACCTTTGACAAGTCCCAGAGCTACTCTGGTGCAGTACAAAGGAAACTTCTTGTTTGCCTGTGAGGAGAAAGATTGGCATTTCCCACTGAGTGAAGAAGTTGTTGAGAATTGAGTAATTTATCTCCCACTTGTAATTAGTGGAAAAGTATCTGATAGGGAATTTTGCACCCTGGTAAGTATGCTGCTGATAGGGTTATATGATGTTTGATATACCAATTCCAGAGGATGACTGCCTCTAAGTACAAACAGAGAGAGCTCATTCTCCCTTCCTTGTTTATCTAAGGGCTCATCTACTCTATCGTTTTTGTCAGTATAACTTACGTGGCTCAGGGGTATGAAAAACCAATCCCCTCCCCAAGTAACATAACTTACATTAACAAAAGGGCTGGTGTGAACAGTGCTATGTCAGCAGGAGAGCTTCTCCCACCAACATAGCTGCCAAGGAGAGAAAGGCAAGTTCTCACTGACATCATGGATCTGATAGTGACCTGGCATATGATTATGCTTATAGCCTGAAACCTTTTGAGAGGTAGATATGCTGTTGCTGCAGTCGAGTCTAATATCACCCCATGACCTTGTGGGGTCAACGTGGATTTTTTGTTGTTGATGCAGAAACATAGGGAAGGTAAAAGGCTGATCAGAACACGAGCTGCCCTGTGGAACTCCTTGCAGGAGTTGCCTATGAGAAGCCACTTGCTGAGGTAAAGGAAGACTAAATCAGTTTCTTGTCATGCAATAGACACCACTGAAAAAAAAGAAACAAAAAACCATCTTCTGTAAACACCCTGGGTGCTCTGGCCAGACCAAAGGGAAGGCCTCTGAATTGGTAATGGTCTTCATTGAAGAGGAACCTGAGGAAACTCCTGTGGGCTGGATGCATCTTTCATATCAAGAGCCACAAACCATGTGCCCCATGCTAATGAGGGAATTATTGATGCCAAGAATATCTTGCCAAATTTTAGTTTTTGGACAAACTTGTTTAACTGACATAGATTGAGAATTGGCCTCCATCTGGAGATGAAGAAATAAGGAGAACAGAATCCCTATAGTGTTGAGTTGGAACCTTTTCTATGGCTCCTCTGAGGATCAGCAAGTTCACTGCCTGTCACAAAATCTCCTCATAAGAGTGATCCCTGAATACGAATTGGGAAAGGAATTGATGGGAAGGAGTTGTCAGAAAGTCGATTAGATAGCTGTCCTAGATAATCTCTAATACTTATTTGTCTGTAGTCAGGACCCTCCTTTTTTTGACAAATTGGGGAAGGCAGCCTCCAAACATCTGATTAGGAATGAAAAGGCACCAATAAAGAGACGTGGGTCTCAATAGACCAAGGAAAGGAAACTCTTCACTTGGGGGTTAAAATATGAATGGATGTTACAGGGGCTGGATTCCTGGGACCCCTCTGTCTCTTGTGTGGTGGCTCCTCAGGATGTTGATGATAAAACAACTGAGGTGGTGGTCCTCCTCTATATCCCTGTCTTCTTGGGGACAAGGGTATAAATGTCCAGCAAGCAAAGAGTTGTTATTAAATCTTTGAGGAGTGATTTTCTCATGGAATACATTGATAGTATCAAAGGGCAGGTTTTGGATGGTACTCTGCATCTCTCTAGGGAAACCTGAGGTTTGCAACCACATGAGTCTCCTCATGACAATGTCCAGAGCCATCTCCCAGTAGCCAGAGCTATGGCATAGAGTGAATTTTCAGCTATCAATTTGCTGTCACCCACAAGGCATGGAAGCAAGTTCTATCCTCTTTAGGGAGTTTGTCCTTAAACTCTCGAACTGATGGAATCTTATTTGGCCCAGATAGCTGGATAATTAGAGATCCTGAACTAGAGGGAGGGGGAACAGACTGCCTTTCTTCTCAGATCGAGTCTCTTGCATCCCTTATCAGATGGAGTAGCCTTTGGGTGCTGTTCCTTGTACCATTCTGTAGCTTCCTGCACTACCAGGGAGTTTGGCAGCAGGTGAGATACAAGACTTTTCCTCCTCTTGGATTAGACAAAATAGCACTTCTTGGCCCTTTTAGGGGCAGAAGCACAACAAGGAGGCATGGGCCAAATACCAACTTTCCTGGGTTGTTGATGGAGAAGACAACTTTTCCTTCAGCTCGATCTGCAGCTCTGGCACTTCCTTGTGCATGAGCTCTTGGTATTGTTTAAAGTCAGCTGGTAAACTGCTGCAAATCCTACCTCGAAGCTTCAACGTGGCACAGCAGTGACCCTGGCTGTTTGACAGCGATGGTAGCGGAGAGGGTTGCATCCTCTGTGGAGGAGCGTATAAATCCCTCTTTCTGAGGCTGTAAGCTAGCTAAGTTGAGGAGGTAAATGCGCCACTGACAGCTCAGCCAGCGGGTGGCTGAAAAGAATGGTTAAAACAACATGGAAAACCAAGTCTCAGTTCTCAGCATATCCCTCGATCCCCACCCTGGAGGCAGTGAGGCATTCGAATGACGAGAGGCTGCAAAGAATCTCAGATGCCAGGTCGCCAAAAGGAAACCAAACAACTCTCTCAGTATGCATTTATAACTGCAGAACACTGACGAGGGAGGAATCAATAAACCATCTCATGGAGGAAAAGGCAAAAACAGCCGGTGATGTGCTGTGTGTTTGCGAAACACGACAAAAGGAGGAGATGGAGGTCAGCTGGAGGGATGAAAGTACAGTCATTCTAGGAAAAGGAGAAGGCACGAGAACAGTTGGAGGAGTCGGATTCATCATAAACAAGGAATGGTCTTTGAAAATTGTCTCATGCTGTCATAAACAGACAGTTAAGGGTTAATTCCTCTTTTACCTCTAAAGGGTTAAGAAGCTCACATAACCTAGCAGACACTTGACCAGAAGGACCAATAAGAAGATACGATACTTTCAAAGAGGGAGGAGGGGAAAAGTCTTTTGTTTGTTCTGTGTGTGCTTTTGCCAAAGTCAGAAATCCAAAAAACAAACATCTAACCCTTGTTTAAATTAGTAAGTATTTAAATAAGAATGTGGTAGATTTCTTTGTTTTTCTCTTTGTCATTTCTTTTGGAAACATAGGGGGAGAATCAAATTGGGTTTTTGTGTAACTTTAAGGTATTACCCAGAGGAAAATCCTCTGTGTTTTAAATCTGTTGTCTGAGAGATCATCTTGCTTTCTAATCTCACAGAGATATTCCTTTCACCCTTTTTCTTTAATTAAAAGTCTTCTTTTAAAACCTAATTAATTTTTCCTTGTTTTAAAATCGAAAAAAAATTGGATCTGAGCTCACCAGGAATTGGTGGGGGGAATTTTCTTGAGTCTACCCAGGAAAAAGGGTATAAAGACTTTTGAGGGGAGAAATTAGTCAAATCCTGCCAGGAAAGCGGGGGATGAGGACTGGGAAAAACTGGGGGAAGGCAAAGTTCCCAAATTGCTCTCCCTCAAACGTTTTTTAAAAACATGTGGTGGTGGCAGCAACTGTTTTGTGTAAACAAAATATAAGCTTAGGAGTTATTCATGCAGGTCCCCACATCTGTACCCTAAAGTTCAGAGTGGGAAGAACACCTTGACACATGCCATTTGAAGTCATTGTGTATCAGGGTGCTTTATTTCCAATTGATCTGAAATAGCACCCTCAAAATCATCCAGATCTATGCTTTCACAAGTACATGTGAAGATGACAATGTGGAAGGATTCTATCAGGAACTGGAGGAAACTCTCATTCAGAGTTCCACATATACGATTGTGATAGGAGATTTTAACGCCAAGGTGGAACAGGGAGAGATGGCGAAAAATTCATAGGAAGGTACGGTATTGGAGAACAAAATGTGCGAGAAAATGACTAACTATATTGGCAGAGACAAGGAGAATGCTCATTGGTAACACTTCATTCTGAAAGAAGGCCAACAGAAGATGAACCTGGATCACACCAAACGCAAAACACAAAAAATAAAATCAATTACTTTCTGGTCGATAGACGACACACCGTGCAGGGTGTTTCAGTAGTGCCATCATTCAATATTAGCAGCAATCATTGCCTACTGAGAGCCAGAAAGTGGAGAAAAAGGCGCTGTGTATGGTGAACAGAAGGCACCAACCAGTAGCTTTTGATGTGGCAATCCTGAAGGAAAACATTTCTAGGGAAGATTGGAGCCTCCTGGACAACAGCAACGATGATTATGAGAACTTCAGTACGAGACTGAAACAGTGCGTGAAATCAGCTGAACGTGAAAGACCAAGAAGAGCTAGCAGAAAAATCTTGGAGAATACAAATGTCTGTTACAGCTATCCTCCTATTCCATTTTGTCTCTTACAGCTGTCCCCAGACTCCATTTTGTTTTTGTTCTCCTGTGGCCTCCCCTCCCTGGCTGTTAAGTTGTTTAGCAGGGCCACTGCCCTTCTCAAAA